>NC_091586.1:19331603-19336603 GCF_042767895.1 Penaeus vannamei
CTGTGATGCCACCTAAAGATCATTGTTTTTTTTTATTCAACAGTTAAAACACAGAGCATTAGTTCTTTCGGAATTTCAAATATGAGAAGAGAATGATAAATGAAGCGTACCTTAATATTGACGACTCTTCGGTATACTCTGATTACTATGATATTGAAGATGATAACGTTAATGATAATAATACTAATGTAAGTCCTAATAAAAATACTGTTACTGAAAATAAAGATAATGCTGATAAAATTGATAAATCATATTGCTAATAACAGTAATAATGATAATTATCACAATCATAATGGGAGATATTATCATAATGATTATATTGATAACAATAATATCAATAATAAAACAGTAATAATACTAAAGATAATGATATGATATTAAAAGTGTTTATGATAATGATAGTAACAAAATAATAACAAGAGTAGTGATAATGATAACGATAAAAGATAATAATAGTAATAATGATAATACTATTAACAACAATGATAATAATGATGATAATATTACCAATGATAGTAATGACAACATAGTAATATTGATAATAACAATAACAATGCTATTAATGATAACAATAATGATAATGATAATAATCATAATAATATTGATAGTAATGATGATAACAATAATCATGATAATGATAATACCACTAATAGTATCACTATCATTAAGATGATGATAGTGATAACAGCAAAGATAATAATAATGATAATAATAATCATAGCAACGATGATATCAATGATGATGATAATAATGATAATAATAAAAATAAGAATAATGATGATGATGAAAATATAAATGATAAAGATAACAATAAAAATAATGATAACAATAAAAATAATGATAACAATAACAATGCTAATGATGATAAAAGTAATAATAAAACAAATAAAAATAATGATAATGGTAACGGTAATATTGATAATGATAATGATAACAATAGTAACAATAATGATGATAATGACAATAGCATCGATAATAATGATAATCATAATAATAATGATGATGATAATGATAACAAAGAAAATAATAATGATCATGACAATAATGATAAAATTAATAAAAATTATAATAACAATTAAGATGATAATGATAATATTGGTAATTGTAGCAATGTTAACAACGGAAAAGATGACCATGTTGATGATAATAATGATGATAACCATGATGATAATAATATGATGCTACAGCTAATAAAATAATTATGATAACGATGATAATAACAATAGTAACAATAATGATAATCTTTACCATTACATAACATTGTTGCCATAATCATCACTACTATTATCATTATTATTACGATGATGATGATGATTACAGTTATTACTTTCGTCATTCTTATCATTTTGATTCTTACCATTATTATTATCATCATTACTATTATTATTTATTGTTATCATTATCATGATCGTTATTGTTTGGTATTATTTTGACAATGATAATAATAACAATAATAATAATAATAGTAATAATGATGATAATAATGATGACAATAATAATGATAATAGTAATAACAATAATAATGACGAAGACAGTAATAGTAATAATAATGGTAATGATAATATATTTTTATTATTGGTATTACTATTATCAATATGATTACTATCATTATCACCATCATTTCAAATGCCATACGTTTTTTATTATCAATGTTATCATTGTTATTATCATTATTATTTTTCAATACTATGGTCATTATTATCATCATTATTGTTATTATTATTATTATTATTATTATCATTTTCATTATTATCATTATCATTATTATTAGTAGTAGTAGTAGTAGTATCATTATTATTACTATCAGTATCATCATTATTATTACTATTGTCATTATTATTGTTATTATCTTTATCATTATCATTATCATTATTATCAACGTCATCATCTTCATCCTCATCAGCATAATTGGTATTGCCATTTCATTGTTATTATCGTCATTATCATCATTATCATTATTGTGAAGAAATTCAGCTTTTATATTTAGTTTTGATTATTTCGTTTCGCCTGTGCACGTGGCGCTTCAAGGATTCGGGGGTCGAATCCATTGGTCGAGTCAGGGTTCGCTCGGGAGCCTCGGTTTCGGGTTGTAGGTAAGGGGGGTCCTCACTCGACCATTGCCGTAAGGTGAGGTACTTTCCCTGCCCTATTTGTTTTTTATTTATTATTATTTTTTTTATACTTTTGTGCACAGTTCATAAACAGTGTTGTATTCTTCAAACTCACGGCTGTAGAACCTATAGGAGGCTTCATTTCTTTTTTTATTGATTATTGAGAATAATTGGAAGAATCCAAGACCACGTGGCCAATCCACCTCATCGATGTGAACATTGTGAACTGTGTGGACATTCTCGACAGTAGACTGAAGTGCAATGGACTTAAGAAAAGGTATGTGTATTCTTTGTGTAATTTGATTATGAAATGTGCAAATGTTTATTTTTATTTATTTATTTATTCATTATTGTTTATTTTTTGTGTGTGAATAAACTTTTTCGAATTTGTTTACTTGAAACTTCAAAACTAGTAAATCTCTATGAAAAGAAAAGATCTTGGCATTTACAAATATTATTATCATTACTGTTACTAATTTTGTTGCAATCATTATCTAACGTTATCAGTATCAGTATCATTATTATTATTATTATTATCGTTGTTATTATAATTATCATTATCATTATTATTATTGTCATTATTATTATTATCATTATTATCAATATTGTTATTTTCAACATTTTCTTCATTATTATTATCATTATTGTTATCAACGTTATTATCATTATTATCATTGTTATTGTTATTAAAATTACTATAATTGTTATTACCATTATTAGCATTGTTACGTTCATTATCATTCTCTCCACGATTATCAAAATTACTTTTGTTATTAATATTTTTGTTTCCCATTTCATTATCGTTGTTATTATTGTTGTTATTATTATCAGTATCATTATCATTATCTCTGTTATTATTATTGTTATTATTATTATTAATATTATTACTAATATCACTATTATCATTATTGTTATCATCATTATTATTATTGTCATCACTATTTTGTCATCATTATTTCTATTATCTTTTTATTACTATTGTTATTATTTATCTTTATTGCTAATACCATAATTTTCCTTATCATCACAGTTATAGATGTAATTATCATTTAACATAGCTGTTTTTATCATTATTATCATCCATCAATTTCCTGTTCTAACTTTATATTCTAAATTATTAGTTTCATCCGTCTTCGCTGATTTTATCTTATTGTACATGTTCTTCTTTCTTATCTTTTCTTGCTTTCGTTTACGTATTCCACTCCATCCTTCGTTCTTCTTCTTCCTCTTCTTCTTCAATATTTTTTATCACAACCTTTTCCTCTTTTTCCTGCTTCTTTTCCTCCATCTTTCTCCTCTCCCTTCTGGACCCCATTCACCTTCTCTTTCTCCACCTCCTCCTCTTCTTCTTCTCTTCTTGTGTTTCCTCTTCCTCCTTTTGCCCTTCCTCCCCTTCCTATTCTTCTCCCTTTATTTCTCTTTAACTATCCCCTTCCTCCTTTTCCTCCTCCCACCCTCCTCTTTTCTCTCCATCTCCCTTTTTTATCATCTTCATCCTCTTCTTCTCTTCCTCAAACAATTCCTCGTCTTCCTCCTCCTTTTTCTCTCCCTTCCCCAACCCTGTTCTTCTTTCTCCTCTCTTTTTTACCATCCCCTTCTACCTTCTCTTCCCATCCTCCTCCTTTATCCCTTCCTTCCCCTCCTTCATCTTCTCTCTTTCTTTCCCTTCCTCCTCCTCTTCGTCTTCCTCCCTTTTCTTCTCTCTCCCTCCCTCATTTATCATGCCCTCCTTCCTCCTCCTCTTTTCCCTTTCCTTCCCTCCCTCTTTTCCCATCCCTTCCCTCCTCCTCCTTCCTTCCCCTTCCTTCCCTCTTCTTCTTTCTCCCTCTACTCTTTTCTAATCCCCTCCCTCCTCTTCCTTTTCCCTTCCTTCCCTCCCTCGTTATCTCTCTCCCTCTACTCTTTTCTCAACCCCTCCCTCCTCCTCTTTCTCCCCCTCCTCCTCCTCCTCCCCTCCTCCTCCTCCTCCCTCCTCCTCCATCTCCCCTTCCTCCTCCTCCATCTCCCCTTCCTCCTCCTCCATCTCCCCTTCCTCCTCCTCCATCTCCCCTTCCTCCTCCTCCCCCTCCTCCTTCTCCTACCCCTTTCTCCTCCTTCCTCCTCCTCCCTCCTCCCCTTCATCCTCCTCCACCTCCTCTCTCCTCCTCCTCCCCTCCTCCCCTCCTCCTCCCTCCTTTCCCCTCCCCCGCCTTCCTCCTCCTCCTCCCTCTCCTTTCTCCCCCACCTTCCTCCTCCTCCTCCTCCCCCTCCCTTTACCTCCCTCTCCTTCTCTCTCCCTCTCCTCTTCTCCCATCCCTTGCCTCTCCGTTTACCACCGCCTCAATTTGCAGTTTCAGGCTTGAGACCAAAACTTTTTAATCAAACACCTCCTTTACAATAGTGACTTGATTGCCTCAAAATGTACTGTGAGAGGGTCAAGAGGGAAATATAGGGGTGGGAAGGGAGTGGCAAGGGAGGAGTAGGAGGTAGGAAGAGAGAGTGAATGATAGAGGATGAGGGAAAGGTAAATTATATATATGGAGAGAGAGAGAAAGAAAGGGAAATTAGAGCAGACACACGACGGATAGAGGAAGAGAGAGAGAGAGAGAGAGAGAGAGAGGATGAATAAAAAGAAGAAGGAGGAGGAGAGAGAGAGAGAGAGGAAGAAGAAAAAGAAGAAGAAGAAGGAGAGAGAGAGAGAGTAAGAAAGAAAAGGAGACTAAGGAAAAAGAAAGAGAAAAAGATAGAGACAGAGAAAGAGAGAGAGAGGAGGTGACAGAGAGGGAGAAATTGAATTAAATAAAGGAAGAGATATAAAGAGGAAAAAGAAAGAAGGAAAGAAAAGAAACAGAGAGAGAGAGAGAGCGCGAGCCAGAGACAGGGAGATTTATAGATAGATAAGTAGAGAGA
>NC_091586.1:19341603-19351603 GCF_042767895.1 Penaeus vannamei
TATATATATATATATATATATATATATATATATATATATATATTATATATATATGTATATATATATACATATATATATATATATATATATATATATATATATATATATATATATATATATATATATATATTTACACATATATATGTAGATAGATAGATAGATAACTGAAATATATATTCATAACTGAAAATTTTAAATCTGATGATCGTTTTCCTGTCAAAATATATAATGTTTATATAGATATATGCTAAATGCGTATTCATACTGATTCATTTGCATATTTTCCTATCAAAAATATAATAAAACTATATGTAAATGTCCTTTATATATGTCAGCGCCTATTGGTGTGTTAACCGAAGCCAGTGCCGGACAAAGGATATTTACGGGCATCGCGTGGCACGTTATCCGAACCCGGAAAAGTGAATCGCGGTTCGAACACATACCGAAGTAGCCTCCCCCCCCCCCCTTCCACTCCTGCCAGGGGGACTCCTGAAGGCCCTGTCACACTAGTACTTTTTTCCGTCCATTTTTTAGCGTTTCCGAATGAACTCCGAATGAAAATCATGTAAACAAACATGGCGCTTTCGGAGTGAGGTCCCGGGAATCACACGAACATTCTCATATATATTACGTTATTTTAAAGAAATATGATGATGTATATTGTATATACGGATGTTCTAAAATACAAGCTTATGTTTACATTCACTCATCCTATCTAATTTTTTAATAGCACAAGATCAACACGGAAATTAGTCAGACGGAAATATTCGTAACCGTCTTGGTCTGGGAGGCGTTCCGTTTGTAGACGATCTTCGCGGAGAAAGAAATCGACGGAAAAAAGTGCTATTGTGACAAGGCCTTAAGACGCCCGCGTTGAAATATGATAGGTATGTATATGATAGGTATGTATATTAGGTCTTGTTAGTGAAAACTGTTTGATAAAAAATACTAATAGAAAATGTGTGGTGCTTTTATTATCATCGTCATTGTTATTTTCTCTTTCTCGCCACGAAATCGGGTTCGGTCTTTCGGTTGACACGCGGGCAGGTCACGTACCGTCCGCCGTGGGGATTCGAACCCGCGACCTGGAATTCTTGGTCTCGGGTGTATCGAGTCGAATACTACGAGAGTGGATTCGGGAAGGCTAGGTCAGTAGCATCTCGAGGTGTCATGGCGTCCCACGGGGCTATTTTGATGCTTGTTCAATGGAAATATAACCATTAAAATCATTATTTTCCATCCTTTTTGAAAACTGAAGAGACCAAAAAGATCGACCATATTCACAAAGCATTCATAATTTTTGTGACGTCATCAAAATAAACCCCATGTGCTTTTTTTCCAAAAATAGAATCAGACGCCATGACACCTCCTTGGGTTGCTACTGATCTAGCCTTCCCCACGTCCACTCGACTATGATACCAGTGATGATTGGGAATCGAAGAAGAGAGAAAGAAAGTAAGGCATGGGAATTAGAAGATAGATAAGAGAATTATCAGTAGAAGGAGATGAAATGGCAGATTAAAGATAAAAGAGAAAAAAACATATTATCATTATAAAATAAATTGCTCTATTCTACCGGTCTTTTTAATGAAAACTGTTTGATAAAAATACTAATAGAAAATGTGTGGTGCTTTTATTATCATCGTCATTGTTATTTCTGTTTTTTTATTAACTATTTCCGTTGCTATGACTATTATCATATTATCACATATACTATTATCCAATCACTAGAAATTCGTCAGCATTACTATTACGATCATCATTACCATCACCACCATCATCAATATTACTAATTAATACGATAATGATTATAATTCACATCCTGTAGTGGTCGAGCCTACCGATAGATATTCACAAACAGAGAATACAGCGAAACAAGGAATTTTCCAGAAAATCAACTATTTGTATTCCCAAACCGACACAAGGGATCCAGACAACCTGCCTAACTTTGTCCAAAATCCCCCCCCCCCAAAAAAAAAAGTCAGCATCTTCTTCATCTGAGACTTGGTTGCATTATTAATTTTTGCGGAGGAGAGATTACTTCAGTTCAGGGGGAAAGGATTGTGAGTTCGCCTGTGCTTTATTTGCAGCTGTGGCCTTGAACTTTTTTTCCATTTAATTGTATACTTAGCTATATGTTTATCTGATATGTACCTATCTGTTTATCTGATTATCTGTATATACATATTCATCTACCTGTTTATATATATATCTATTTATCTATTTACCTATATACATACAGATATATCTGGCTATGTGTTTATTTATGCATCTATTAATGTATTACATCAATTAATTTAGTGCAAGAAATTGAAGCTGGAAAAAACAAAGTAAATTAAGTCTATTCAGAGAGATGCTAACGGTGGGAAAAGGGACCACCTCGGAGAAGGTCCAAACACTACGCTTTTCCCGTGACATGACAGGGCGATAGGTCGAGAGATTATTCACGAGTAGAGAGAGAGAGAGAGAGAGAGAGAGAGAGAGAGAGAGAGAGAGAGAGAGAGAGAGAGAGAGAGAGAGAGAGAGAGAGAGAGAGAGAGAGAAAAGAGAAATACAATGTTGATAATGAAACTCGGTATAATTCTTGAGTGTTATAATTCAAGTTTTGGGGGAGGGGGAGGGGAGGGGTTGTGTTGAGGGAGGGGGCGTTGATCAATTCAATATAAAACGTTATAGCCGGTGGTAGCCTGTCTATTCAGTTCTCGTAGTTGGTGCCAAGATGCCTTTCAATTTATGCTGACCATTGTCTTATATCGAGGAATGTGGAAAACCATAAAGCTCTCCTGAATTCCTACTTTCAGATTGTGTGCAGCATAAAAGAGTAGCGAGAATCTGAATTGAGTCGATATAAAACTTCGTGCATTATCGCATCGATATTGAAAGAGAGATAAGATATTTCTTCTAATCTCGACATGCTTGACAAAGGTCTTTATCTGTTTTGTTATTTGCTGGAATAAGACGCTTACAACTTGCTATCTTTTGCAAACAGATTAGATAAACTACATTGGTTGAAAAATTACCGCGTTTGTTTTTCCTATCTTTCAAAAAACGATGTCTGTTTTTATAGCAACAATGAAAAGTATGATAGCTTTGGCCATCATATTACAAAAAAAAACTAATGAAAATATAGAGAATGTTAAAGTCAGAAAGTAGACAAAGACGAAGCGATAATATTGACTTCATCTAATATTTTTTACAGCTTTTTCTGGTTGTCTGTATCCTATTTTGATACGCGAGAAATTATTTTATTCATAGAAAAATCATAATGCAGAAGTCTTTCAATCAGAAACTAATAATTCTGTTATAATTCCATTTCCGTTAATTACTGAGTGATGTGAGGATCATAAATTCAAAGTATTACATGACAGAGGGCTTTAAGCCGGTATGATATATATATTTATATATATATATATATATATATATATATATATATATATATATATATATATACATACACACACACACACGTGTGTTTTCTTGTCCTTCCCTTCGTTGTTCCTGTTGCAATCTGTTCCTGTTGCAATATATATATATATATATATATATATATATATATATATATATATATATATATATATATATATATATATATATATATGTGTGTGTGTGTGTGTGTGTGTGTGTGTGTGTGTGTGTGTGTGTGTGTGTGTCTGTGTGTGTGTTTGTGTGTGTGTGTGTGTGTGTTTATGTGTGTGTGTATGTGTGTGTAGATATTTGTATATATCTTTTTATATATATGCAGGGTGAAGTTTTTGACCTCTAGGATCTTTATCTATCTACCTTATCTCTCTCTCTCTCTCTCTCTCTCTCTCTCTCTCTCTCTCTCTCTCTCTCTCTCTCTCTCTCTCTCTCTCTCTCTCGTCTTCTCTCTCTCTCTCGCTCTCTCTCTCTCTCTCTCTCTCTCTCTCTCTCTCTCTCTCTCTCTCTCTCTCTCTCTCTCTCTCTCTCTCTCTCTCTCTCTCTCTCCCCCCCACCTCTCTCTCTCTCATCCGATAGTCATATAATTTCCACAAAGAGATTGTCATTCCCAAATCGTACACTAATCATTATACTAATCATATAGAAGACAATGATAAGTATTTTTTTTCTTTAACAATAATTATTATTATTTTCGCTCCCACCTGTCAGTATCTCTCTCTGTTCAACCCACGCGTTTCCCTTGCGTGTGTTCATTAACGCCAGCTTGGGTATTAAGCCTGAGTGAACAGAATATTGAACAAATATATACGACAAAACGTTCTTTGTATTATCGTTACGTTCTCTGATCTTTTATTGTCAATGGTTTAGTTACCCTTGCAAGTAAGAAGAAAACTGGATTTTTTTAAGCCTCTTTTTGGGTAACTCTTGAAAATAATTATGAACATAAAGTACGGCAGAATAGACCTTAGCACACACTCGGCATCGGGCTCTGTCGTCTGTCGGCCGTTCGGTCTCTCCTGTCGGGAATTTGTGGGGGATTCTTTGCCTTTGTAGTGGCGTTATGGCCCTTCGTTGGCCCCACGTGACCTCTCTCTGCCCAGAGCATCCCCGTGCACGGCTTCGGATGCTGACAGTGCAGCTAAGGAAGCGCATTCTGACCGCAGACGACCGGATGGCCTGTTCGCCCGGTCGGATGACACCATGAACCATGGCGGTAGCAGTGCGGCCGTACGATCCAGCAGTTACCTCGAGCGGCGACTGGGTATACGGACAAGCGGTGTGCCCGCCGCCAGGCCGCCGAGGTGACCCCCAAGGTTGCTGGAACCGGACGCGAGGAGACACCGCCTTGCCGCTGCCGGTGCCGGAGACCAACGGAGACGGACATGTATCAGGTCATGTATCCCAAGTGCTTGCGAAGGAAGTTCCGCGTGCTTTGACGAAAGCGAGCGCTAGTCCGCCGGTATAGTTTAAGCAAGAACTATCGTGACCGATCGCGAGTTATGTAATTGTGTGTAATGTTATGTGTTTGTGTTAGTAATACACGTTGTCATTATTTGTGTTCGTATCGTAAAACTATTCGTTGTGTATTGCAATTCGTGTGTGTATCTTTTTACGTGTAAGTGTACTTGCTTGTATTTAATCATAAACATTTAGTATGCATACTTAATCATTAATAAATCTAATATTTTACTTATCTATCTTTAAAACCGCACACGTTAAAAGATAACATAACATGACAAAAATCTGAATTACAATTAGAATAATAATAATACTTATAAACGAAAAGATGAAGATAAGACCTGAAGAAGACTTAATAAGTAAATGACAGAGGTTAAAACAAGTATGAATAAGAAAATTTGTTTAACATTGAACACTGCCTCCAGGCTAATAAGCTCGGTCATATCACCACAATGACAAGTATGCGAAAATCTAAGGGTCGGGATCCCTAT
Organism: Penaeus vannamei; assembly: GCF_042767895.1. Taxonomy (NCBI): domain Eukaryota; kingdom Metazoa; phylum Arthropoda; class Malacostraca; order Decapoda; family Penaeidae; genus Penaeus; species Penaeus vannamei. Next base: position 19,346,973 of record NC_091586.1, read on the forward strand.
TCCCGTGGTGGCGGCTACCTCCGTGTTTGTTCGTATGTTTGTATGTCAGCTCAGAATATCGCTACACCTTCCGGGGGGGGGGGGGGGCAGCCTACCTAGGGGTGTGGGGTGGGGTGGGGGGTCGTACAGGGCAGAGCAGCCTCCATTAGATAATGTAGTTTCTTGTTTTGCATGTATTACTGTTATAATAACGCATTTCGTGTATATCATTTATATTTTACCCCGCAATATCTCTTGTAGTTTGCATGCCAAGAATGTGTCCATGAATGTATGAATGCATACATACATTCATGTATATATGTATATCTCTATGTGTGTGTGTGTGTGTGTGGGCGTATATATATGTGTATGCATATATATAAAGATAGATAGATAGATGTATATATATACCAATATATATATACATATGCACACACACACACACACACACACACACACACACACACACACACACACACACACACACACACACACACACACACATATATATATATATATATATATATATATATATATATATATATATATATATATATATATATATGGATAGATAGATAGATTTATGAATGCATGTATGCATGTATACATTCATACATACATATATACATACAAATATGTAAATGAATGAACTCATGTTTTTTATTGTACGGATTTAAAAATAAAACTGCAAGTTCGCATCAGTACACTTATTACAGTTCATGTTTTCAGCAAAGTACTTATAATTTCTCTCCGCCTTTATCTCAACAGTACATTATTTTTTCAACCCGGAGGAGAATCACTTCATTCGACCAACATTTCTCCCGCTGTAAGAAGATTAACACTCGCCTCCGTAATTAACTAATGACGAATAAACGACAAAAAAATAGTGTGTGAAAGAGACAGTTAAATGCCGGATGCTGCTAATCCTATTACCAAAATCTGGTAACTCGCCTGTTTTGAAAGTTAATTCTAACTAAGAAGGAAAACACACATCATAAAAGGTTTCCTGAAAACGACATAAAAGCACAGGTACACTCTAACACATAAACACTGTGTACATGAGTATAAATGTACCTACTGGAGTACAGATGATATCGTCTTTAGTAGCAGTAGTGATGATGATGATGTTACTAGCAATAGTAGTTCTAGTAGTCACAGGTGGTAGTGATTAGAGTAACTAGCAAAGGCATCAATAGCAGTGACAGTATTAGATGAAAAGAGAGTAATTAAGAGAAATGGTAGTAAGAAAAGTAGCAGTAATAACGTTAAAAGCAAAAGCAGAAGCACAAGCAACGGTACCAGTTTCAAAGGAATGGCAACGATCAGCAGAGTGATTTTAATAGGACTAAGAAGGCAATACAAGCGATGTCCTTGAGCAGTTTCGATTATATTTCGGCAGAAATACGTACATCAGAGATTCTACAAAACGTATATATATATATATATATATATATATATATATATATATATATATATATATATATATATATATATATATACAGAGAGAGCGAAGAGAGATAGAGAAAAAAAAGCGAGAAAGAAAGAGAGAGAGAGAGAGAGAGAGAAAGAAAGCGAGAAAGAAAGAGAGAGAGAGAGAAAGAAAGCGAGAAAGAAAGAGAGAGAGAGAGAAAGAAAGCGAGAAAGAAAGAGAAAGAGAGAGAGAGAGAGAGAAAGGAGTTACATAATTGCCCAGATAAGATATTGCCTCTGAAGTTTCTCTTAGCGCTCACGTACCGCATCCCGTAGACTAACACTCATCTATCATAAAAGTTTCCCATAATCATTAAATCATTATAGTTCATGCTGTTCCATAATCAAGTAGAAGGATCGATAGTCATGTAGACAATAACAACAATAATAGAACAATACAAATAATAAGAACAATAAAATTAAGTAAACAATAAAAAAAAGGGTTGAAACAAAACAAAAATATCGCTCTTGACATCAGTAATAGAACAATACAAATAATAATAACAAGAAAATTAAGTAAACAATAAAAAAAATGTTGAAACAAAACAACGATAGCGCTCTTCACACCAGTAACTATCAAATTACACTTCTTATCGCGCCCCCGTGTGTAAGAGGGGCATCCAAGCCTCTCAGACCTTATCTCAGCGATAAGGCAAGGTGGGCGATATCTTGTCAGTATCACTTCACACCTTCGGGGAGGAGGAACTGTCGGATTTTTTGGTCAGAGGTGAGTTTTAAGAAAAGAAAAAGAATACTGATTTATTTTCTGTTGTTTTTTTCTATTGTTTGTTTGTTTTATCGTTTGTTTGTTGCGGTACTCACTTGGGTGCGGATGAGACTGTGGTTGTGTGTCTCATTTCCAGTAATCTAACTTTTTTAAATTATTTAAACAAGCGTTGTTTGTATTTTGCACGTTGAATTTCTTGTTATACAGATTTTTCTTGGTTTATTTAATGCTAAGACTTAAATACGATTTTTTTTTTGTGTGTGTGATATATATATATATATATATATATATATATATATATATATATATATATATATATATATATATATATATATATATATGTGTGTGTGTGTGTGTGTGTGTGTGTGTGTGTGTATATATATATATATATATATATATATATATATATATATATATATATATATATATATATATATATATATATATATATATACATACATATATATATATATATATATATATATATATATATATATATATATATATATATATATATATATATATATATATATATATACATATGTGCGTGTGTGTGTGTGTGTGTAAGTAGATATATAGATATATATATATATATATATATATATATATATATATATATATATATATATATATATATATATATACATATATACATATATATATATATATATATATATATATATATATATATATATATATATATATATACACATAAATATATAGATATATTTCTATGTTCTGAATATATATATATATATATATATATATATATATATATATATATATATATATATATATATATATACATAAATATATAAATAAATATATTTCCATGTTCTGAATATATATATATATATATATATATATATATATATATATATATATATATATATATATATATATATGTATATATATATATATGTATATATATATATATATATATATATATATATATATATATATATATTTATACATATATATGTATATGATAATATATATATATATATATATATATATATATATATATATATATATATATACATATACATATATTCACACTTATATATATATATATATATATATATATATATATATATATATATATATATATATATATATATATATATATATATATATATATATATATACACACACACACACACGCACACACACACACAGACACATACACACACACACACATATATGTATATATATATATATATATATATATATATATATATATATATATATATATATATATATATATATATATATATATATATATATATATACATATATATATATATATATATATATATATATATATATATATATATATATATATATATATATATATATTTATATATATATATATATATATATATATATATATACATATATATTCATATATATATATATATATATATATATATATATATATATATATATATATATATATGTATATATATTTACGTTTTATTATCAAACAAGCAAACACAAAAAAATGCATATGTATGTGTGCCTGGAGAGAATGAGACAAGTATAGACATGACTATATCCACACAAGCATTTGAATATTATCCGAAATATTTCTTCACAGCACATTCTCTATAAACAAAGGACCGCAGCGAGTGATAATCCTGGAATGACAAAGTTCCCGATAAAGTAAAATTTTATTCCCCCTGAAAAGTCGAGTTCTTTCGGTCCTTAATTACCGTGCTTCATAAAGGTGATAATAATGTGATGGACAGCTTACTGGATGAAAAGAAAATAATAAGCCTAAGTTATTGTATCCAATATATGTCTATGAATGACACCCTCGTTACAAATGATCTGACGATAAGGAAGATAAGAAAGATATATTTCCTTTTACCGACACACGTATAATATCCTTCGAGGGACTGATAAGAAATGATAAGAACGATGTGAGATGAAAGAAAACAAGAAATGTGATGTTTATGACATGAAAAGACTTCGTAACACTGAGGTATGACATTTTTATAGTGAAGTGAATCTGATAACCAATCAAAAGGTCGATTTTATAAGAAACGAAAGCGAAAAATCGAATTTATTTTAATGTTGTTGATAAATTACAGATTCATCTTTATGGTATTGTTGTTACTCCACTCATTTAGTTTTATGTATTGGTGATGAGGAATTTTATCACTAATGATTATTTGAAATTGTCTTACAGAATTTCGGGAAAGATGGGAGCGAAAGCGTCTACTATTGAGGCTGACGTGGAAGGTAAAAAAAAAAAAAAAAAAAAAAAAAAAAAAAAAAAAAAAAAAAACATAGAGGCGGACACATACGCACACGCACACAATGTTTAAATAAGTACTTACATACACTTTGCAAGCAGAGACGCACGCACACACACAAACACACATATATAGACCAATATGTGTGTGCGTGTGCGTGCATGTGCATGAGTGCGTTTATATATGTAATAATA
>NC_091586.1:19356603-19369103 GCF_042767895.1 Penaeus vannamei
TTCTTAAAAAAAAAAAAAAAAAAACGAGATATCATTCGTTTGGCAAAAAAAGACAAAATTAGTAATGTGGGAAAAATTATCATAATGATAATTATGATAAAAAATAGTTTTGATGGTGATAATAATGATGATAATGATGATAATAATAATGATAATGATTATGATAATGATGATTATTAAAATGATGGTAACGAAAATGAGAATGAGACTGATAATGATAATTGCAAAAATAGTGCTAATAATAGCACTGATAATGATAATAACCATAATGATAAAAGTAATAATACTAATAACAGAAACAACAAAGAAAATAATAATTACGATAAGGATAATGTGAGGATAATAGTGATAATGACAATACATCATCAATAATAATAATAATAATAACAGATGATTATAATAACAGCAACAGCAACAACCTCCCTACAACCTCCTTCAGGAACTCAGCCCGACGCCCCACAAGCTTCCACGCCCACCACGCCCACCACGCCCTCAGAGTCCACCGAGGAGTCCATGGTGCGTCTCCTGGCGAAGCACGGCGCCCTCCTGGATGCTCAGGACAAGTACGGACAGACGCCCCTGCACTTCGCTTCCATGACGGGCAACCTGGCGGCGGCGAGGGACCTCATCCGGTGCGGGGCGGTGGTGGAGGTGAGGAGGGGGCGGGGGGTAGGGGGGGGGGGGGGGTGGAGGTGAGGAGGGGGCGGGGGGTCGGGGGGGGGGGTGAGGGATGTATATACATATATATGTGCATGTATACTTATGCATACATACATTAATACATACATTCATACGTGCATACATTCATTTACGCACGCACACACACACACACACAAACACACACACACACACACACACACACACACACACACACACACACACACACACACACACACACACACACATATATATATATATTGCTATCCTGTTTTCCATTATCTCCACCCGCCCCCCCCAGATCGAGGACAACCAGCAGATGACGCCCATCATCGTCGCGGCCACGTACGGATACACAGACATCGTTCGTTTACTTCTCATCCAAGCCAAAGCCAACATCAGACAAGCGGACTCATCCAAACAAAACGCTTTGCATCGAGCAGCGAAAGGAGGACATTTGGTAAAATATCTATCGTCTCAAATTATCGTATAATTTCATACGATCCCAAAATCCTAATATAATTCCCAATAAACAAAAAAGTAGAAGAATTAGAGAGATTATAAAAACACCGAACTCGTCTCACCGCATTTGACTCGGGCTTCGTCTTCAGGAAATCGTGAAGATGATGATTCAGACCGCCAAGACGATGAAGAATTTCCAGAGCTTCTTAGACGCTCGAGACGCCAAGAAGAAGACCTCCTTGTACCATGCAGCGAGTAATGGCCATGCAGAGGTGGGTTGTTATTCGGTTTTGCTTATTTATCCTTGATCTATTTTTTTGTTTTTGGTCGTATCGCTATACGTTATTTAATGATTTCTTTTTTTTTTTTTTTGGAATTTCTCTCTTTGTCTCTCTCTATCTCGCGCACTCTTTTTTTTCCTCTTCTGGCCCTATCTCTCACCCTCTCTCTCTCTTCTTCTTCTTTTTCTTTTCCTTCTACTTCTTCTTCTTCTTCTTCTTCTCTCTCTCTCTCTCTCTCTCTCTCTCTCTCTCTCTCTCTCTCTCTCTCTCTCTCTCTCTCTCTCTCTCTCTCTCTCTCTCTCTCTCTCACTCTCTCACTCGCTCTTGCCCTCTTTCATTCTCTCCCAAAGTGAACAAATCACAAAATGAATAAATGTATAAGTTAATAAATGAAAAAAAACACGTGTATAAGTAAAGTGACAAAAAATTATAGATAAATATATGAAAATAATAGATAAACAGCTTGATAAATAAAGTAAAATAATAAAGTAATGAACAAATCAATGAATAGACAGGTAAATAAATAAATAGACTAAAAAAGATAAATGAATAAATCATGGAAAAGATACACACACACACACACACACACACACACACACACACACACACACACACACACACACACACACACACACACACACACACACACACACACACACACACACACACATATATATATATATATATATATATATATATATATATATATATATATATATATATATATATATATATATATATATATATGTATGTATATATATATATATATATATATATATATATATATATATATATATATATATATATATATATATATATATATATATATATATAGACAAACAGATAGACAAATACACTAAAGAAATTACAAAAAAAATCCTGGATAAGATAGACAGATAGACAGATAAATAAAGACAAACAAATACACAAAAAATAAACAAGCAAATCTTGATTAAGACAGACAGAAAAACAGATAGACGGATAAATAGATAAATGAAAATAGTCAAATATGTAGACAGACAAAAAGATAGACAAATAGATTGGTAGAAAAATAGATAAATGAAAATAGGCAAATAGATAAATAGATAGATAGAAAATAGATAAATAGATAGACAGATAAATAGATAAATAAAGATAGGCAAATAGATAAATAGATAGATAGAAGAATAGACAAATAAACAAATAGATAGACAGATAAATAGATAAACGAAAATAGACAAATAGATAGACAGATAAATAGATAAACGAAAATAGGACAATTAGATAAACGAAAATAAACAAACAGACAGATAGATAATAAATAGATAAATGAAAACCCAGGTCGTGGCCTCGCTGCTCGCCGAAGGGGCGGACGTGGACGCCGACAACGTGACCTTGGCCACGCCCCTCCACGCCGCCGCCAGCGTCGGGAATGTGCTGGTGATCTCCATGCTGCTGGAGGTGAGGAAAAGGGGGGGGCGTGAGGGGGAGGGGAGGAGGAGGAGGGGAAGGGTAGGGAGGAAGGGAGGGGATGGGGGAAGGGGGAGGGGAGGGGGAAGGGAGGGGGGGGGAAAGGAAGGAGGAGGGGTGGGGGGATGGAGGGACGGGGAGGGGGGGGAAGGAGAGGGTGGGAGGGGGAGGAGAGGAAGGGAGTGGAGGAAGGGGGTAGAAGGGGGAGGAGGGAAGGGAGGGGAATGAGGGAGGGTAGGGGGAAGAGGGGGAGGGAGGAAAAGGGGGTGGGGATTGGGGAAAGGAGGAGGAAGGGTAGGGGAAATGAACGAGGGTAGGGAATGGGATGGGGTGAAAGGGTAGTGAGGGAAGGGGAGGGGGGGAGGAAGGGGGTAGATGGGGGAAGAGGAAGGAGGAGGGAGGGGGATAATCCTCTTGATATAGGTAGAATTATCAATATAGTTACGGAGATGATAGTATTATTTTTTTACTAACGATGACAAACAATAACAATAAAAGCTTCATCAGCAAGTAATCCAAATACCCCCCCCCCCAGAAAAATCAAAATAGTAATAATAATGATGATAATGATAATAATAATAATAATAATAAAATAAAAAATAATGATAATAATAATAGACAATAATGATAATAATAATAGACAATAATGATAATAATAATAATAATAACAATAATAATAATAATAATAATAATAATCATAATAATAATAATAATGATGATGATGATAATAATAATAATAATAATGATAATAATAGTAATGATAATGATAATAACAATAATATCAATAATGATAATAATAATAATACTGATAACAGTAATGATAGATAACGATAATAATGATAATGATAAAAATAATGATAATCTTCATAATAACAACAATAAGATACATCAACCAAGAAAAAACAACAACAACAACAAACCAACCTACACCCTTTCCTTCCTTCACTCTACACCCTCCTCCCCCACGACACCACCCTTCACGCCCACCACGCCCACCACGCCCACGCAGTACAACGCCCAACTCGACGCCACAGACCTCTACCAGCGCACGCCCTTGATGTACTCTGCGGGCGGCGACCACACCGAGGCCATCGCGACGTTGGTGTCCAGGGGTGCCAGTATGGATGCCAGGGACCTGTGAGTGCCACCGATATGCATGTTTGGGTGTATCTTTTTATATGTGTCAGTTTGTCTGTCAGTCAATCAGTCTATCTATTTCTAACTATCTATCTATCCATCTATCAATCAATCTATATATCTATCTATCAGCCAGTCAGTCAGTCTCTGTCTGTCTGTCTGTCTGTCTATCTGTCTATCTATCTATCTATTTATTTATCTATCTACCTATCTATCAATTAATTTGCCTATCTATCTAGCAGTCAATAAACCAATCAATCAATCTATATAGCTATCCATCTATCAATCTATCTATATGCCCATTTATCTATCCATTGACATATACCAGCAATAATAAAAATGAAGAATATAACCTCCCCCCCCACCCCCCACCCCACCCACCCCCACCAGGAACCGGTCGACCCCCCTGCTGATCGCGGCGCAGAGCGGGCACGCGGCGGCCGTGCAGGCACTCCTCGACCTGGGTGCCAACGAGAGGGCCATGGACAAGCTGGACAAGACGGCCCTCTACCTCAGCGCCGAGCATGGCAAGCTGGAGGCACTGCAGGTGGGTTTAAGTGTCATATTTTTGTTTGTTTTATATAGCTGCATTTTGGTTTGGTTATTTTGCTCTATTGGTTTTTTTTTTTTTTTTTTTTTTTTTTTTTTGATCTTCTCTATTTGCCTATTCTTTTTTTATTTTCTATTTCATTCTTACTTTATTTTAGTCATTTGTGGTATAAGGGGAGGTGAAGGGAGAATTGGAAAGATATATATATATATATATATATATATATATATATATATATATATATATATATATATATATATGTATACAAATATATATATATATATATATATATATATATATATATATATATATATATATATATATAGAGAGAGAGAGAGAGAGAGAGAGAGAGAGAGAGAGAGAGAGAGACACAGAGAGAGAGAGAGAGAGAGAGAGAGAGAGAGAGAGAGAGAGAGAGAGAGAAAGGCATAGATAGACAGGCCACAGAAACAGACAGTCATACAAACAGAAAGGGAGCATATAAAAAAAATCAAGACAGAAAAAATATGAACGAAGAACGAAGAAAAACGAAAAACAGAAAATCCGAAGAAAAAACGAAACACAAACAAAAAACGAAGAAAAAGCGAAAACAAACAGAAAAAACTCAAAACAAACAAAAAAGACAAAAAACAAACCTAAAAAAAAAAAAAAAAACTCTTCCTCCTGCAGGTGCTGACGGAGAGCGAGCGAGGGCGCGACCTCCTGAACTTCCCCGACTGCTACGGGCGCCCCCCGCTGCACGTGGCGGTCTCCTGCGGCAACATGGCGGTGCTGGAGATGCTGCTGAAGGCGGGGGCTGAAGTCTACAAGAAGAATGAGGAACAGGACACCATACTGCACTTGGCGGCGAGGAAGGGCTATACCGGGTAAGGGGGAAGGGAGGGAAGGGAGGGGGTCTTATGAAATTCTGTTTTTTTTCTGATTTTTTTCGTTTTTTTTTGGGGGGGGGTGGAAGGGGGAGGGGTCTTATGAAAATCCGTTTTTCAGTTTTTTTTCTGATTTTTTCGCTTTTTTTTGGGGGGGGGATGGAAGGGGGGAGGGGGTCTTTTGTGATTATGTTGGGGTTTCTCTTTTGTTATTCTTTTGTGGGGTGTTTGCTGTCAGTCTCGTGTTTGTTTCATGCATATTTTAATATTATTATTATTATTTAGTTTCTTTTATGACTCCTTCGTCTCTCTTGTCTTCTTTTATGTGTCTTGTGTTCTCTGTCTGACTATTTTTTTCAAAAAAAAAAAGGGCACAAACTAGATTTATTGAAATAAGTGAGACAAGTTTCGGTTTTTGTCTCACTTATTTCAATGAATCTAGCTTGGGGATTGTGATTTTCCATTCAGTCTAGAATATCAGAAAAGTAAACATGATGATGATGATAATGGTGATAATAGTGGTAATATATGAGAAAGATTTCTTCTTTTTTGTGTCTTTCCTCATTCGCTCTTTGTGATTCTTTACCTTCTCTCTCTCTCTCTCTCTCTCTCTCTCTCTCTCTCTCTCTCTCTCTGTCTCTCTCTCTCTGTCTCTCTCTCTCTCTCTCTCTCTCTCTCTCTCTCTCTCTCTCTTCCCTTCTCTCTTTTCCTTCCTTCAAATCCTTCTCTTCCTCCCTCTTCCTTCTTCCTTCCCGCCCTCTTCTCCCTCTTCTTTCTTCCTTCCCTCCCTCTCTCCCTCCCTCCCTCTACTCCCTTCCTCTCCTCCTTCTCCCTCTTACTTCATCCCTCCATCTTCTTTTCCCTCTTCCTTCTTCCCTCTATCCCTCCCTTCCTTCCTTCCCCCTCATCTTCCACCCCTTCCTCCTCGCTCCCTCCCTCCTTCTTTACCTCTTTCCTTCTTCCCTCTATCCCTCCCTTCCTTCCTTCCCCCCTCATCTACCACCCCTCCCTCCTCACCTCCCCCCCCCCTCCACACACCCTCACCTTCCCCCCCCCCCCATCCCTCCTTTTACAGCATCGTCCGCGAGCTCGTAGTGGAATGCCGGTCCATGCTGGACGCCGAAAACGAGGACTTGGACACGCCCCTTCACCTCGCCTGCAAATTCGGGCACGAGGAGGTGGTCAAGGTGCTGCTCGAATCAGGCTCCGACGTAGGTGACACCAACGCTGCCTGTGCCACGCCCTTGCACCTGGCAGCGGAGAAGGGCCACGCCGAATGTTGCAGGATGTTGCTGCAACACGGGGCGCATATTGATAGTTTTAATAAGGTGGGTTGTCTGTGATTTTTTATTTATTTATTTGTTGTATTTATTTATTTATCTATTGATTTATTTATTTATTTATTGAGGTTCTTGGTAATCATTTCATTCTTTTTCTTTGTTTGCTCTACATTTATCTGTCCGTCTGTCTATTTCTCTCTTTCTTTGTCTCTCTTTTTCTACTCTCTCTCTCTCTTTTTACCTCTCTATATCTCTGTATCAATCTATCTCTCTCTCTCACTCATTCTTACTGCTTCTCTCTCCATCCTTCCCACCTATCCGCCCATCCATCCACCCCTTTCCTCCTTCCCTCTCCACCCACCCTGCTTCACTCACTCTCCCTCCCTCCCTCTTTCAATCTCCACCCACCCTCCCTCCCTGCTTCTCTCTCCACCCCACTCTCACTCTCCCTCTACCCATCCTTCCCTCTCCTTCCCTCCCTCTCCACCCACCCTCCCTCCCTCCTTCTCCTTCCACCCCACTCTCACTCTCCCTCTACCCCTCCCTCCCTCTCCACCCATCCTCCCTCTCCCTCACTCCCTCCCTCCCTCTCCCCCAACAGGACAACAAGACCCCTCTCCTTCTAGCGGTGTTGGGGAGCCACGTGGGGGTCACTCGCCTCCTGCTCGACCACGGGGCGTCCCTCAGGTCCCGAGATGCGACGGAGATGAACGCTCTGGAGATCGCCATCGAAAACGGGTTGAGGTGAGGCTGTGGGGGGCGGGGGGGGATGGGAGGGGGGGATGGGAGGGGGGTGAGTAGAGGGTGAGGGGGTAGAGGGGGTTGGTGTTGGGAAGGGGGAGGGGGAGGGTAGTGGGGGGATGGGAGGGGGGGAGGGGGGATGAGGTAAGTGGGGGTTGGGGTGGGAGGGGGGAGGGGAAGGGGAAGGGGAAGGGGAGGGGAGGGTGAGGGTTGGGTGGGGGAAGATGGGAGGTTGGGGTGAGTGGAGAAGGAGGAGGAGTGGGAGGGGAAGGGAAGGGAAGAGGTGTGGTTGGGTTGGGAGGGGGGAAGGGGAAGAGGGGTTTGGAAGGGGAAGTTGGGAGGATGGGGTAAGTGGAGGCTGGAGGGGTAGGGAGAGGGGAAGGGGAAAGGGAGAGGATGGGAGGATGGGGGTGAGTGGAGGGGTGGGTGGGAGGGGGGGGGGACAGGGAGGAGCGGGAAAAGGATGTGAGGGGGGGGGGAAGGGGAGGATTGAGGTGAGGGAAGGGGGGTGGGGAAGGGATGGTTCATGAAGTGGATGGTTGATAGATGGATAAACTGATAGATGGATAGATAGAAAGATAGATAGATAGATAGATAGATAGACATATAGATAGATAGAGAGATAGACAGACAGACTGACTGATAGATAAAAATATAGATAAAGAAATAGCTAGACAGATGGATGGATAAACTGATAGATAGATAGATAGATAGAATAGATAGATAGATAGATTGATAGACTGATAGATATACATACAAACAGATAGACAGATAGAGAGGATAGATAGATAGATCGTAGATAGATAGATAGATAGTAGACAGATAAATAGATAGTAGACAGATAGATAAATAGTAGATAGATAGATAGATAAGTGAGAATGGAAAGGACTGAGCAAAATAGATAAATGTAGAGGTATGGATGAAATAAACGAATTCATAAAATGTGAGTGGATAGTTCAGTATGATAGACTGATTTGTAGGTGGGTTTGTGTTAGTAAATAAAAATTAATTCAGTTTGTTAGAAAGACCAGATAATTCTTTCTTTCTTTCTTTCTCTCTTTTTGCCTGTCTATGCCTTGTATGTCTCTGCGTTTGTCTGTTTGTCTGTCCGTCTGCCTCTCTTTGTATGTCTGTCTATCTGTGTCTGCTTGTCTGTCTGTTTTGTCTCTCATTCTGCCTGTCTGTCTGCCTATCCTATTTGTCTATCTGGCTGTGTTTGTCTGCTTCTAAATCTCTCTCTCTCTATCTATCTATCTATCTTCTCTCTCTCTCTCTCCCTCTATCTATCTATCTATCTATTTACCTCTCTCTCTCTCTCTTCTCTCTCTCTCTCTCTCTCTCTCTTCTCTCTCTCTCTCTCTCTCTCTCTCTCTCTCTCTCTCTCCCTCTCTCTCTCTCTCTCTCGCTCTCGCGCTCTCTCCCTCCCTCCCTCCTACCCTCCCTCCCTCCCCCCTCCCACCCTCTCCTTCCCTCCCCCTCCCCTCCCCTTCTCCCCCTTCCTCCCTCCCTCCCCACCCCCTCCTTCCCCACCCTCCCCATCTCCCTTCCTCCTTCCCTCCCTCCTTCCTTCTCTCTCTCTATCTATCTCTCCCCCACCCTCCCTCCCTCCTTCCCTCCCCCTTCCCTCCCTCCCTCCCTCCCTCCTTCCCTCCCTCTTTCCTTCTCTCTCTCTATCTATCTCTCCCCCATCATCTCCCTCCCTCCCTCCCTCCCTCCCTCCCACCCTTCCCCACCCTCTCCCTCCCCCACCCTTTCCCCCCCCCCCCCTCCCCCACCCTCCCTCCCTCTCTCCTTCCCCCCCTCCCACCCTCTCCCTCTCTCTCTCTCTCTCTCTCTATCCCTCCCTCCCCATTCCCCCAGAGACGTGGTCCTCAGCATCCTCCGATCCCCAGCGTGGGAAGAAGGCCTGAGGAAGGTGTACGAGGATCAGGACGGACACCGCTCCACGCCCTTCAGGAAACTCGTCGAGAAGATGCCTGAGGTCGCCGAGGAGGTGCTGGATAGGTAGGTGGGTGGGAGAGGTGGATGGGGGTGGGTGGGGGTGGGTGGGAGAGGTGGGTGGGAAAGGTGGATGGGGGTGGGTGGGAGAGGTGGATGGAGATGGATGGAAGTGGATGAGTAAGATGGATGGGGGTGGATGGGGTGGGTGGAAGTGGTTGGGAAAGGTGGATGGGGTGGATGATAGAGATGGATGATGGTGGATGAGAGATGGATGATGGTGGATGGGGGTGGATGGGAGAGGTGGATGTGGATGGAGCTGGATGGGAGAGGTGCATGTGGATGGGAGAGGTGGATGGAGGTGGATGTGGATGGGAGAGGTGGATGTGGATGGGAGAGGTGGATGTGGATGGGAGAGGTGGATGGAAGTGGATGAGAGAGGTGGATGGAGGTGGATGGGAGAGGTGGATGTGGATGGGAGAGGTGGGTGGAAGTGGATGAGAGAGGTGGATGGAGGTGGATGTGGATGGGAGAGGTGGGTGGAAGTGGATGAGAGAGGTGGATGGAGGTGGATGGGAGAGGTGGATGGAGGTGGATGAGAGAGGTGGATGGAGGTGGATGAGAGAGGTGGATGGAAGTGGATGGGAGAGGTGGGTGGAAGTGGATGAGAGAGGTGGATGGAGGTGGATGGGAGAGGTGGATGAGAGAGGTGGATGGAAGTGGATGGGAAAGATGGATGGAAGTGGATGGGATAGGTGGATGGAGGTGGATGGTGGTGCATGCGAGAGATGGCGTTTTGGATGTGGATGGGAGAGGCGGATTTTTAATGGTAGTGGAGGTGGATGAGACAACCAGGATTTTTTTTTTTTTTTTTTTTTTTTGGTAGAGCTGGGTAAGAAGTGGATTTCCTTCAATGTTGGAGGTGGATCTTTTGGTGATGTTGAATGTGGATAGGAAAGGTAAGTTTATGATGTTGGAGATGGAATGTCATGGTGGATATTTAGTGATATTGCACATCGAAGAAACGGATACATTTTCAACTAACCCATATCCACTTTCTCTTTCTCCCTGTCTCCTTCTCTCTCTCTCTCTCTTCCTTCCTCCCTCCGTCCCTCCTCCCTCCTTCCCCTCCCTTCCTACCCCCTCCTTCCGCCTCCCTTCTTCCCTCCCTCCTTCCTTCCCTCCATCCCTCCCTCCTTCCCTCCCTTCTTCCCTCCCTCCTTCCTTCCCTCCATCCCTCCCACCCTCCCTCCCTTCCTTCCCACCCCTTCCTTCCCTCCCCTCCCACCACCCCACCCTCCCACCCTCCCCACCCCCCTTCCCACCCTCCTTCCCTCCCTTCCCTCCTCCCCCCCACCCCCTCCCCCAAGATGCATCAAAACCTCCAAGGCGTCCCTCGACCCCAAAGAAACCCAAGAAGAGGTCAACTTTGAATTCCTCGACGACACCTACCAACTCCGCACCGGTCCGTCCCAGTTCGACTCCCGCGGCAGACTGGTGTCGCATGCTCGTCCTTACACCACGAACGCCAGAGAGCTCACCAACAACCACCCGCTTATGCTCATGGTGGTGTACTTAAGGACGAACCTGCTGGCGCATCCCGTGTGTGTGCATCTCATCAAGCAGAAGTGGTATAATTATGGCAGGTAAGTGGTGTGATAATGGTAGTGGTATGGGTATGGTAGGTGAGAGGTGGTGTGATAATGGTAGTGGTATGGCTGTGGCAGGTGAGAGGTGGTGTGATAATGGTAGAAGTGGTATGGCTATGGTAGGTGAGAGGTGGTGTGATAATGGTAGAAGTGGTATGGGTGTAGGAGGTGAGAGGTGGTAGGTATGACTAAGGTAGCGGTATGGTTATGGCAGGTGAGAGGTGGTGTGACTGTGGTAGTGGTATGGCTATGGTAGGTAAGAGAGGTGGTACGACTATGGTAGTGGTGTGGTTATGGAAGGTAAAAGAGGTGGTATGACTATGGTAGTGGTATGGTTATGGAAGGTAATAGTGGTATGAATTTGGTAGTGGTGGTAGAAGTGGTATGGTTATGGCAGGTGAGAGGTGGTATGGTAATAGTAGAAGTGGTATGGTTATGGCAGAAGTGGTATGGTTATGAGAGAAGAGGTATGATAATGATAGAAGAGGTATGACTATGGAAGGTAAAAGAGGTGGTACGACTATGTTAGTGGTGGTAGAAGTGGTATGGTTATAGCAGATGACAGGTGGTATGATAATGGTAGAAATGGTTTGGTTATAGCAGGTAAGAGAGGTGGTATGACTATGGTAGTGGTATGGCTATGGCAAGCGAGAGGTGGTATGATAATGGTAGAAGTGGTATGGTTATGGCAGGAGTACCGGTATACATATGGTAGTGGTATGCATAACAGTGTCAAAAGTAGTATAACTATGACATATAACTATAACAGGTAAGAGAAATTATATATCTACAGTTGATTAAGTGGTATAACTAATAACAATTGAGAAAAGTGGTATGATATCTATGGTATAAATAGTTAAAATAAGTGGTTTAATTTTGCCAGTTCAGTGAAATAGAATCACCATCAGTGTATCGCAATAACGGTATAGAATGCGTTAATGTGTACCTACCTATGCTTCTGTTATGTATAAACATTTAATCTGAAATTTAGAAAACGTATTTTTGGGGCAGTTGGTCTGAGAACTGCAGCTATGACAGAAAATAAAAGGCAATGACTAGTATTATCAGAAAGAGATTTATTTATTTTTATTTATTTATTTTTTGTTTATTATTATTATTTTTTTTATTCAGTTGTGAGTAGCGACATCCTCGGAAAACTATCAGGCATATTAATCTTTATGATCTGTTTGCCTTTAAAAATGTCTAACATTAGATTTATTGTTCATTATGATGTAAATAATTCCAGACGCGCGTTTTGCTAAATAAAGTCTTGTTTTTAGTCAATGAACATTATTCATATAAACATTAATGATAATGCACATGTCTATAATATGGATGTGTGCTTCATTTTTTGTAGCTAAAGCTTTGCAAACATTATCGAATGGAATTTCTGTGTATCACGAGAATTACCAAATCACAGCTATTGTTGTGTTTTGCCCAATATTAATTGCATCATTAATTCCATCATCATTAGTCCAATACGTACTAAA
>NC_091586.1:19381603-19391603 GCF_042767895.1 Penaeus vannamei
TATTCTGGTTTTCTGTCCTAGAGAGTGCTAGGTCAAGATTTTACTCCCGTTTTCCTTCTTAGAGAGTGCTAGGTCAAGATTTTACTCCCGTTTTCCTTCTTAGAGAGTGCTAGGTCAAGATTTTACTCCCGTTTTCCTTCCTAGAGAGTGCTAGGTCAAGATTTTACTCCCGTTTTCCTTCCTAGAGAGTGCTATGTCAAGATTTTATTCCGGTTTTCCATCCTAGAGAGTGCTAGGTCAAGATTTTACTCCCGGTTTCCTTCTTAGAGAGTGCTAGGTCAAGATTTTATTCTGGTTTTCTGTCCTAGAGAGTGCTAGGTCAAGATTTTACTCCCGTTTTCCTTCTTAGAGAGTGCTAGGTCAAGATTTTATTCCGGTTTTCCTTCCTAGAGAGTGCTAGGTCAAGATTTTACTCCCGTTTTCCTTCCTAGAGAGTGCTAGGTCAAGATTTTACTCCCGTTTTCCTTCTTAGAGAGTGCTAGATCAAGATTTTACTCCCGTTTTCCTTCCTAGAGAGTGCTAGGTCAAGATTTTACTCCCGTTTTCCTTCTTAGAGAGTGCTAGATCAAGATTTTACTCCCGTTTTCCTTCCTAGAGAGTGCTAGGTCAAGATTTTACTCCCGTTTTCCTTCCTAGAGAGTGCTAGGTCAAGATTTTACTCCCGTTTTCCTTCCTAGAGAGTGCTAGGTCAAGATTTTACTCCCGTTTTCCTTCTTAGAGAGTGCTAGATCAAGATTTTACTCCCGTTTTCCGTCCTAGTGAGTGCTAGGTCAAGATTTTACTCCCGTTTTCCTTCTTAGAGAGTGCTAGATCAAGATTTTACTCCCGTTTTCCTTCCTAGAGAGTGCTAGGTCAAGATTTTACTCCCGTTTTCCTTCTTAGAGAGTGCTAGGTCAAGATTTTATTCCGGTTTTCCGTCCTAGAGAGTGCTAGGTCAAGATTTTACTCCCGTTTTCCTTCTTAGAGAGTGCTAGGTCAAGATTTTATTCCGGTTTTCCGTCCTAGAGAGTGCTAGGTCAAGATTTTACTCCCGTTTTCCTTCCTAGAGAGTGCTAGGTCAAGATTTTACTCCCGTTTTCCTTCCTAGAGAGTGCTAGGTCAAGATTTTACTCCCGTTTTCCTTCCTAGTGAATGCTAGGTCAAGATTTTACTCCCGTTTTCCTTCCTAGAGAGTGCTAGGTCAAGATTTTATTCCGGTTTTCCGTCCTAGAGAGTGCTAGGTCAAGATTTTACTCCCGTTTTCCTTCCTAGAGAGTGCTAGGTCAAGATTTTACTCCCGTTTTCCTTCTTAGAGAGTGCTAGGTCAAGATTTTATTCCGGTTTTCCGTCCTAGAGAGTGCTGGGTCAAGATTTAACTCTCACTTTCTCTCATAGAGAATTCCGGGTCAAGATTTCTTTTCTAGAGAGTGCTAGGTCAAGATTTTACTCAGTTTCTCTTATAGAGAATTCTGGGACAAGATTTTACTCCTGTCTTTTCTAGAGAGTGCCGGGTCTTTATTTCAATATCGGGGTTCTTCCCTAGCGAGCGCCGGGTCAAAGTTTTACGCTCGTTTTCCTCCCCAGAGAGTGATATTTCGAACATTTGTTATGATTGTTTTTCTACTGAGAATGTGTGTATAGAGAGAGGTTCAAGTAGTGGATGTAATTATATATATATACCTACATCTATTTATATATATGTATAACTTTATATCCATTTCTCTCTCTCTCTCTCTCTCTCTCTCTCTCTCTCTCTCTCTCTCTCTCTCTCTCTCTCTCTCTCTCTCTCTCTCTCTCTCTCTCTCTTTCTCTCTCTCTTCATTTCTTTGTATGACTTTTTTGATTATTTGATTTCTTGAGAAGCGGTCTTGTATAAAAAATGCTGTCAGAAGATAATGCTAATATTTTTACTTCGTCGAATAAAAAAAATCTCGTTTAAGGGTATTTATTTAACCTTCTCTACGTCTCAGCCAAATATATATTTATAGAGATTTTTTATACATTGATGTAAAAAAATCAACCGATTATTTCATAAGATGTTGCAAGGTCAATAACCCTGTCATAAAACGATAGTAATGATCATGATGATTATAAATAACGATGTAAATAACAGTAATAGCATTTATGATAATAAGTATGATAACAGTACCGATAATTATGACATTACAAATGATAACATTATCAATATATTAGTATTAACAATTATAGTATTGGTAATGATTACATGAAAAATAAAAGCAGCAATAATAATAGCTATCAAATAACAGTAATAATAGAAATAATGAAAGTGATGATAGAAGTTATGATTAAGATTATGGTAGTGTAATTAAATATGCATTTATGATAATGATCATGATAATGATGATACAAGGCAATGGTAATTATTTGCATTAGCAATAATGATAATAATGATAACAATACTATTACTGCTGTTACTACTACTAATCACAATAATGATGATTTTGATGATAATAATGATGATGATAATGATAACGACAATGACGAGGATTATAAAAATGATAATGATAATTATGATAATGTTTTGTTTTGGTGAGACAACTTTTATAGTATTGGTAGAAGATAGGATTTTCACATGTTACAAACATCAGATTTATTTCTATAGTTTCCCATATAATCAAACACAGAAGATGGAAGACAGAAAACTTGTTTTAGGAGTAACTAAAGTAAACTAGATACAATAATAGTAGGTCAACCATCACAGACTTCTTCAATATATATAATGATAGTTACACCAATAAAGTAGGATATAGTGTTACCATAATACACATATATATATTATGATTAATAATCTCCCATCCCTGTTTAGCTCACCCGATCTGGCCGAAAGTGGCGCTGGGTATTGATATTATCGGTATGACGTTTAATAAACCAATAATACACATATATATACACACAACACAATAATACACATATATATACACACAACATGAAAGTCATCCAAATACATCTTATTGTCCGGCACTAGCTGCTATTACTAAATGTTTGAGAAATCAAATTAAATTAAACCATTAAACAAAAATAACAATAGTAACAGTAATAGTGATAAAATTGCTGACAGTGAAAGTGGCAAGCTAACAATAACAATGATATTATCAATGGCAATGATAATGGTAATTGCAATGATAATGATGATGAAAATAATCTTGATGATAAAAAATATAGGGAACAACTAAAACGTTAATAATACTATTGACAATAACAATAATAATGGTGTTGATGAAAGTAATAATGGTGATTATAATAATAATGTTAACAATAGAAATAATTATAATAATAACAATAATAATAGATATAATAATAATAATAATAATAATAATAATAATAATAATAATAATAATAATAATAATAATAATAATAATAATAATAATAATAATAACAATAATAATAACAATAATGATAATGATAATAAAGATGATGATTATAATAATAATGACAATCATAACAATAATAAAGATTTATCTTTTTACCATAATAATAATGAGGATGATTTTATCTTAACAAAAATAATAATGATGATAAAAAAATACAAATAAGAATAATCACAACTGCAACAACATCAAAAACAACAACAGCAACAACAATAATAATAATAATAATAATAATAATAATAATAATAATGATAATAATAATAATAATAATAATAATAATAATAATAATAATAATAATAATAATAATAATAGTAATAGTAATAATAATAATGCTAATGCTAATGCCAATGATGATAGTGATGTAGTAGTAATGGTAATAATGATAATAAGAACAACAAAAATAATAACAATAATGATAATAATAATAATAATAATAATAATGATAACAACTACAGCGCATACCTCCGCCAAGGCAATAAGCTCACTGATGTAATAAAAAAAAATATTCACACTTGAAGAATCACATCAAAATCACCTCTTCCTCACGTACACAGGTGACGTCCGTGTTTCCGTATCTCGTAATGCTACTGAATCCTTTAAAATTTTCTTGTATCCGGATCACCACCAAAATTTAATGGTATTTAAGTTGGGCTAAAACACATCTATTTGAGCTATCCTGCTAATCAACGAATAAACAAAATAACCAACACTAACATAAACACAGCCTCTTTGGTGGAGTTGATATTAAAAATAATAATGATGATAATAATAATGATAATAATAGTAATGATAATAATAATAATGATAATAATAATAATGGTAATAATAATAATGATAATAATAGTAATGATAATAATAATAATGATAATTATAATAATGATAATAATAATAATGATAATAATGATGATAATAATAATAACGATAATAATAATAATGATAATAATCATAATGATAATAATAATAATAATAATAATGATGATAATAATAATGATGATAATAACAATAATGATAATAATAATAATGATAATAATAATAATGATAATAATAATAATAATAACAACAACAATAATAATAATGACAATAATAACAATGATAATAATGAGACGAAGAAGAACAATAAAGATGATAATAATTATAACAATAATAATAGTAATAATAATACCAATACTACCACCACCACTACTACTGCTACTGCACACCCCGACCTTTCGAGAACGATTCATTAATGCACTTTTTCAGTCATTCTTTTTCATTCTAATCACCTAATTCTAAATATCTGTACCTACATATGTTAAGATTTTTAAAGCTTTATACAATGTATTTCTCATTTTTATTTTTTTTTATTGATATCTGTCTTCAACACTACATTATTTTTTTCCGTGAAATTCTCCTGAGCCTGGGTTGAGTTGCCAAATACCGATTTTCCGTAACTGAATAGTGTATATATGTCTATGATTTTCAGATTGTACAATTAGTGTTGTGTGAGCTCTGTTGGGGGAGTTTTGCATCCGTCTTGCCTCTTTCCTTTTCTTAAAGTCCCTGAGGATGATAATAGAGGAATGGACGTGTGTGTGTGTGTGTGTGTGTTTCTGTGTGTGTGTGTGTTTTCGCTCTTATATAAGGCCAATAATCCGATTACAATTTATATTCTTGCTATATTGTAAGAGATGTTTAGTAACAGCAATGATTACGAGATTCATTAATAATAGGAAAAATAATTTTAATGGTTACATCTATTAAGATTACAATGACAATAATGATTATAACAATAACAAGAATTCCTTGTGATAAAAATACGAAAGTCATTATTGAAACCACTGATAATTATAATGAAAATCTTCAACAGTAATACAACACTGACAATAAAAAAGAAAAAAAATAGTATCACATGAATCAAAACAACACCCATCAACCACAACAGATCTGAAAAAATATATAAAAGTCATCCCCACCCACCACAGAATAAAAGAATTAAAAAAAAAAAAAAAACGAAAAAATACAATAGTCACCCCACCCCATCGCCTTCCACACGCATTCCGCATGACGAAAATCCACTTAAATGTCTCGCCTTGTGATCTGATCTCGCCTAACATCGCAATCCTATTATAACTTCATGATTAATAATCTCCCATCCCTGTTTAGCTCACCCGATCTGGCCGAAAGTGGCGCTGGGTATTGATATTATCGGTATGACGTTTAATAAACCAATCTCGCATCTTTATTAGGTGCTAAACATCGCCGTTTTCTTTATAGTCCCGCGTTTTCTATGATGGCTCCGGCCCTGGCGTTGATGGCTTTTAAATGATCACTTTTTTATGTTAATTTTTTCCTTTTTTTCTCTCTCTTTCTTCCAGTTCTTTTCCTTTTGTCTTATTTCTTCATTATCTTTGAATTACATTCTCTTTATTCCTTACCTCTGTACTTCATTCATTCTTTCTCTTTATATTTCATGCTTTCATGTGTATGTTTCATAATATATTACTATAATAATTATAATATTAATCAGTGTTATCATTATTCTTGTTCTTACCATCGTCAAAATTATCATTATTGCTATCAATATTATCATTAGTACTATTAGTTGTAATAATAATATGATTACTGTTTTTTCTTTTGTAACATTTAATGATAATTCGATTTTTATTATCATCATTATCATCCTTATTGTCAATAATCTGTATAATGATGATAATAACAGTTATAATAATAATACTCCTGATTGTGATGATAAATCTTTTCTTTGCGTAAATGCTCAATTCAAATTTTCACAGCAAAATAAATAAAGGTATATTACTCTATAACCAATCCACCCAAATACTGGCATTAAGTTTGCATGAAATTATCAGCGGTTATTATTAAATTCATAGGGCTAGTCCAAATATATATATATATATATATATATATATATATATATATATATATATATATATATATATATATATATATTATAGCGACTTTCAATACAAAACACAAATATACAGCTTGCAGTTCACAATTTTAAGCGATTTTTCCCCATGGCGGTCTCAGGGGAGAAGACATGGCGAAGTGTATTTTTTTTTTTTTTTTTTTTTTTTCTTTTTTTTTTTTGCTTTAGGAAATAATTAGATAAATTGCAAATTTGACAGAGGGCCAAGTACTGAAATAGATGTTCATGATGTCCGGAAAACATTACTGAATCAGTATAAAACTTTACATACGCGAGGAAGACTATATCTGTAGCAACTGGAGGTGTCATGGCGTCCCACAAGTCTGTTTATTTTGATGACGTCACAAAAGGTGCGGATGCCTTGTGAATATGGTCGATCATTTTGGTCTTTTCAATTTTCGAAAAAGGATGGAAAATAATGATTTTAATGGTTATATTTTCATTGAACAATCATCAAATTAGACCTGTGGGACGCCATGACACCTCCTCGAGTGGCTACTGATCTAGCCTTCCCCTTACATAGGCACTGGATGGCCGATGTGAAAAATATATAACAAATACATATATCTAAACTTTCATTTTATTTACTATTATTATTATTATTTTTTTTTTTTTTTTATTTATTTATTTATTTATTTATTTTTTTTTTTTTTTTTTAGAAAGAAGAAAAACAAGTGCCATGTTTAATGCGTCTCCTCTGAAACAATGTTTACTGATTCCGCACTCGTTCTTGCATTCAAAGAGTGGCAATTCAAGTGGCTAAATCCTACACATGGTATGGACTGTGCAACGACTGACCTCAACCACCTGTAAAGTTACTGTGTTAAAGGGGTCTGAAGGGCCATTTTTTTCTTTGTCTTTTTTCCTTTTTTTTCCTTTTTTTTTAGCATTTCCGGTCTTGTTTGAGAAATTAGTAGTTTGGTCTGTATCATAACATGAAATTTTGTGGTTGATGTTGCACAATCGTGTTTACATTGTCGTCTTAATTGTTTATATATTTTTCTGCGGCTCAAATCATTTCCTGTTGTGGGATCTTATCATTACTCTTTATTAATAATTCGATGGTTTATGGATTATTCTAAATTAATTAATGACATTTATCTTGTAAATAATTAATGTGAGCACCAGATTCCTTGCTTATTTTCTTTGCCTATTCTTTCTTTTATCAGCTTTTTCTTGTGGTATATTTCGGACATACTTGACAAAAAAAAGTCAGATAGCTGGAAAACGTCAGTATTAGTATTTCAGATAAGTTTGTATGTTTTCTATGCAAAACATACCCCTGATATGCAAATGAAATTCTGATATAATTAGTTTTGAAATATAACTTGTTATTTGTTTTATGACTAGTGAAACATTTTAAATTCTTGACTTGCCACGATTAAAAAGTAAAATACAAGTGCGATTTGAAAAGCTTATGACATTGAACCATACAATGCACTAGACCATTGCAGTGTGCCTACTCAATAAAAATGCATGGTAATAAAACTAAAGAAAATAGGAATATCCATTTTTCCAGCAAAGAAAGGCAATTTTCAGTGCTCCTTTTAGGTTTTTGTTTCATTAAATTATATTCTAATTCAACAGCAAGAAGCTAATGATTACAACTTTTTTTATTCATTTTAAAAATGTAAGTAAAATCAAGCTGAGAATGTATCAAATATAGTAAGAACTGCAAAGGGTGCATGGAGATGGTTGCCTACACTACGGTCCATTGATATTTCGTGCTTCTAATCAAAATCAGTTTAATTGAACAATTCACAGCCAAGATAAGAGAGATCAGGTACTCAGTCCGTCAGCCTAAATACCTATTCTAAAAGGGATCAGAATGTTCTTTGAAATTCTTAATAATCGCTAATAGGTTATGGTATGCACAGAGGAGGGGGGGGGGACGTGAACAGGCCTTACTAAGGAAATTTGAAAGGACGACCCTGAAGAAAGAGGGGAGAGGAGGATAAGGAAGAGGGGAGAGGAGGAAAAGAAAGGGAGGGAAGGAGAGAAGGAAGTATAGGAAAGGAGAGGGGAAAGGAAAAGCGTGAAGAGGGAGGGAAACAGTGAAGCGAAGAGACATAAGCGTAGGTAGGAGAGACAAAGAGGGGAGAAAAAGAGATAAGCGAGGAAAGAGTTGAACGCAGAGAAAGAAAAAAAGAGAATAAAATGTAGGAAAGGAAAAAAAAGAGCGGAAAGGGGAGAAGAAAGAGGGAAAGCGAGGACGCAGATGAGGGGAGGACGAGGGGAAGAGAAAGGGGGGGAAGGGGAAGAGAGAGAGAGGGGGGGGGAGGGGGATTCTACCAGTCTGTCGTCGATTAGATCAGTTTTCATTATATTGACATCCTCATTGGATTATTTGCACTGCTATTAGGCCTGGCTCTTGCGGGTGGGGTCGCGGGGGGGGGGGGGGAGCGGAAAGGGGAAAGGGAGAGACGGAGAGGAAACGAGATGTGGAAAGGGGAGAGAGAGACGGGGAAAGAAGGAGATGAGGGAAGAGGAAGGAAGAAGATGAGGAAAGGGAAGAGAGAGAAGGGGAAGGGGGGAGTTAAAGGAAAGGGGAGAGAGGGAGACGGAGAAGAAAGGAGATGAGGGAAGAGGAGAGAGAGAAGAGGAAGGAAGGAGAAGATGAGGAAAGGGGAGAGAGAGAAGGCGAAGAAGGGAGGTAAAGGAAAGTGGAGAGAGTGAGACGGAGAAGAAAGGAGATGAGAGAAGGGGGGAGAGAGAAGTGGAAGGGAGGAGAAGAAGAAGGTAGGAGAGAGCGAGACGGAAAAGAAGAGGGATAGAGCGAGAGCGCGATGGAGAAGGAACATGAAAAAGGAGGAAAAAAGGAGAGTGAAGCAAAGTGGAGAAGAAGAAAGAAGAGGGAGATGGAGAAGGATGAAGAAAAAAAAGAGAAAGGGAAGAAGCCGACGAATTGTGGAAGGAGGAAATGGAGAAAAATATGGGAAGAAGAGAAAAGCAAGAATAAAAATAAAATAAAAGAAGAAGAGGGGCCAACAAAACGATATGAGAAAAACGGGAGAACAAAAATGAAAAAGGAAATAGAGATAGAAGACAAGAAAAGAAGAGCAAGGAAAAGAGAATAGGGAAAGCAGAAGAAGAAGAGGGAGAGAAGGAAAGGATAAAGCGGGGATTATGATGCTGGGGAGAGAGATAGCCCCACTAAATGAGAATGGTGGGGGGGGGGAGAGAGGCTGTGATAAAGAGGGTGTAAAGTAGAGGAGGAGGGAGGGGGGGGGGAGGGATTATTGTGGTAATAGTGTGGTAGAAAAGCGATAGATTGTAAGAAATACTTTTTTTTTATCTATATTCATTTATCTTTTAAAGAATTCTTTTATAAGATTAGAACTTATTAGGAATAGCGTAGCAATGGATAATGATGATGAAATTAATGGAAATAAAATGATAATGGCAAAGATAATAATAATGAGAAGAAAGAAGAGGAAGAAGAACGTAGGAAATGTGAAAATAGTGATAACATCAATGACAATGATATTGGTAATGGTAATAATGATAAGATTAGCAACAACAATAATTATAATGATGAGAATCATATTGATAAAGATTATGATATCAATCTTAAACAGAAGCAAAAACAAGCATGGAAGCAGTACTGTTAATATCATTATTAATGATAATAATGAGAATGGTAACAATCATGATAGTAGTTATGATAATAGCATTATTATTGAAATTAATCACGATAAAGATAATG
>NC_091586.1:19399103-19401603 GCF_042767895.1 Penaeus vannamei
GTTCAATAGCATTACTAATAATAAGGATAAAAACAACAGCAATAATGATGATAATGGTAATAATGAGAATGATGATAATAATGATGGTAATGATTGATGATATCGTCATTACTAGCTTCATTATCATTATCACTATTATCATTCTGATCATTGTCATTATTGCTGTTGCTGTTATCATTAGTGTTCTTTATTATTATCGCTAATATTATCATTATTGCTATTATTATTATCTTCCTTTTCATTGAAATTATTCTCATCATCATATCAATTTTACACGACTTGTTTCATCATTTTATTTCCTTTTATCATTTGTCAGCCTTTTACTTTTCTTTATAGTTTTATTTCTTCTTATTTCCTCTCTTTTTCTCTCTCTCCTTCACTTCTTTTCTTAAATCGTCTCCTTCTTCCTCTTCTTCACTTTCTTCTACTACTCATTCTCCTTCTTCTTCTTCCTCTTCTTCCCTTTCTCTCTCCTTCACCTCCTTCTTCCTCTTCTTCCTTCTCTCTCCTTCATCTTCTTCTTCTTCTTCCTCCTCTCTCCTTCCGCTTCTCCTCCTCCTTCTTCTTCCTCCTCTCTCCTTTATCTTTTCCTTCTCCTTCCCTTTCTTCTCTCTCTCTCTCTCCTTCCCCCTTCTTCCTCCCTCTCTCCTTTATCTTTTCCTTCTCCTTCCCCTTCTTCCCTCTCTCTCCTTCCCCCTTCTCCTTCCTCCTCCTCTCTCCTTTATCTTTTCCATCTCCTTCCCCTTCTTCCCTCTCTCTTCCTTCTCCTTCTCCTTCTTCTTCCTCCTCCTCTCCTTCCTCTTTACCTCTCCTTCCCCTTCTTCCCTCTCTCTCTCCTTCTCCTTCTCCTTCTTCCCCTCCTCTCTCCTTTATCTTTTCCTTCTCCTTCCCCTTCTTCCCTCTCTCTCCTTCTCCTTTCCCTTCTCCTTCTTCCTCCTCTCTCCTTTATCTTTTCCTTCTCCTTCCCCTTCTCCTTCTTCCTCCTCCTCTCCTTCCTCTTCCTCTCCTTCCCTTTCCAGACACAGCAATTAGGGGAACTCGCCAAGGACCTTGAGAAGCCTTCATCTTAACGGCTCCTTCGTGTCCATCTTCTCCCGTTTTTCCTCTTGTCTCTCTTTGTTACTCGTTCTTCGCCCTCTCTCTTTCTCTCTTTCTCTCTCTCTGTTTTTTCTTTCTTTCTCTCTCTCTTTATCTCTTTCTATCTATTAGTCTATCTATCTG
Organism: Penaeus vannamei; assembly: GCF_042767895.1. Classification (NCBI taxonomy): domain Eukaryota; kingdom Metazoa; phylum Arthropoda; class Malacostraca; order Decapoda; family Penaeidae; genus Penaeus; species Penaeus vannamei. The sequence continues at coordinate 19,400,325 of NC_091586.1, forward strand.
TATATCTCTTTCTATGTGTTTTTTTTTTCTTTCTTTCCCTCTCTCTTTATCTCTATCTATCTATCTATCTATATATCTGTATCTCAGTTTCTCTCTCTCTCTCTCTCTCTCTCTCTCTCTCTCTCTCTCTCTCTCTCTCTCTCTCTCTCTCTCTCTTCCTCTCTCTCTCTCTCTCTCTCTCTCTCTCTCTCTCTCTCTCTCTCTCTCTCTCTCTCTCTCTCTCATCTTTTCCTCTTCGTGTTGATGGCTGTCTTTCTTGTTGCTAAGTGGATTTCTCTCCTTGCGTTTTACATTTAATTATCATTATCATCATCATTATTTTCATCAGGATGCTTTTCCCCTCTCCTTCCCTCTTCCTCCTTCTTTGTTGTCCTTTATCTCCTCCTCCTTCTTCTTCTGCTTTCTCTCCCTTCTCCTCTTCCTCCACCTCTTCGAACTTCTACTTCGTCTTTCTTCTCTTCCTCTTTTTCTTCTTCTTTTCTTTCTTTTTTTTCTTCGTCTTCTCCCTCCTCCTCCTACTTTTCCTCTATTTCCTTTTCTTTCTCATTCTGCTTCTTCCTACTTATCCTCCTCATTCTGCTTCGTCTTCTTCCCCCTCTTTCTCCATCTTCTTCTCTGTCTCCGTATTCTTTGTCTTCGTCTTCGTCTTTCTCCTTCTCCTCCTCCTCCTTCTTCTTCATCTTTTTCTTCTCTGTCTCCGTATTATTTTTGTCTTCCTTTTCCTCCTCCTCCTCCTTCTTCTTCTTCTCCTTCTTCATCATCCTTCTACTCCTCTTCCTCCTCTTCTTCTTCTCTTCTTCACCCCTTTCTTATCTGCCTCCGCACTCCTTGTCTTCCTCTTCCTCTCCCTCCTTCTCTCTCTCCGTCTCTGTATCCGTATTTTTTGTCTTCTTCTTCCTCTTCCTCCTTCTTCTCCTCCTCCTCCTTCTTCATCCTCTTCTTCTCTGTCTCCGTAGCTCTTCATTTCCATTACGTTGCGCTTAATACATAACTTCGCGTTATGTGTATATACATGAATTCATGTAATGGGATTTAATTAATTAAAAGCGAGCGTGTTCGTATAAACCCTTCTGTTTATTATCATTATTCTGTTATCATCAACGTTTGTCTCGTACGCGTTTATTTTGGTCTGTCTTTGTGTTGTTTTCGTGTTTCTCTTTCTGTTTTTTCTTTGTGTCGCTTGGCTTTATCTATTTATTTATTTTTATTATTATTATCATTATTATTATTATTTTTTTTGTCTTTCTCTGTTTTCTTGGGGTTTTAATATGTTCTCTCT
>NC_091586.1:19406603-19407747 GCF_042767895.1 Penaeus vannamei
GAGCAGAAAGGAGGAGGAGGAGGGGAGGGAGGAAAGGAGGGGGAGGGAGGAAGGAGAGGGAGGGGGAGGGAGGAAGTGGAAGAGAGAGGGGGGGAGGGAGGAAGGAGAGGAGAGGAGGGGGGAGGGAGGGAGGAAGGAGAGGGAGGGGGAGGGAGGGAGGAGGAGGAGGAGAGGGAGGGAAGGAAGGAGAGGGAGGGAGAGGGAGGAAGGAGAGGAGGGGGAGGAAGGAAGGAGAGGGAGGGGGAGGGAGGGGGAAAGGAGGAGGGGAGGGAGGGAAGGAGGGAGAGGGAGAGGAGGAGAGGGAGGGAGGAGGAGGAGGAGGAAGGAAGTGGAAAGAGAGAGGGGAGGGAGGAAGGAGAGGGATGGGGGAGGAAGGAGAGAGGAGAGGGGGAGGAAGGAGAGGAGAGGGAGGAGGGAGGGGGGAAGGAGAGGAGGGGGAGGGAGGGAGGGAGGGGGAGGGAGGGGGGAAGGAGAGGAGAGGGAGGGAGGGAGGGAGGAAGGAGGAGAGAGGGAGAGGAAGGGGGAGGAACGAAGGAGTGGAGGGAGGGAAGGGAAGGAGAGGAGGGGGAGGAAGGAAGGAGAGGAGGGGGAGGGAGGAAGGAAGGAGGGAGGGAGGAAGGAGAGGAGGGAGGGGGGAAGGAAGGAAGGAGAGGGAGGGGGCAGGAGGAAAGAGACGGAGGAAGATGGAAAGAAAGGAGGGGGAGGAAGGAGGGAGAAGAGAGAAGGGGGAGAGCAAGGGAAAAGGAATTAACATTATTAGTTGGGAAAGGATGTAAGGGAAAGAAATGGGGAAGAGAAGGAGAGGGAGGAGATGGAAAGGGAGAATGAGAGAGAAAGAAAGAAAGAAAGAGAGACTGAAAGACAGACAGATAGGCAGACACAGACAGCGAAGAAAGAGAAAATGAGAACGGTAGAGAGATGGAAAGAAAAGAAAGAGAGTGCGAAGGAAGAAAGAGAGAGATTGAGAGAATGAGAGTATGAAAAAAGAGAGACAATGAAAGAGAACAGGAGAGGGAGAAAGGGAGGGAATAACAGCAAGACGATTAATCTAGCGAATGAAATCACGATGGACAATAATCATTAATAAGAGGCGAGATGTGTTCTGCTGCCCCCCCCCTCTCCTTCCCTCCCTCCTCCCTCCTCC
>NC_091586.1:19415747-19420747 GCF_042767895.1 Penaeus vannamei
GCCCATCCTCCCCCGCCCATCCTTCGCATCCCATCCTCCCCCACCCATCCTTCCGCAGCCCATCCTCCACCGCCCATCCTCCCCCACCCCATCCTTCCGCCGCCCATCCTCCGCGTCTCATCCCTTCGGCTAACTCCTTCGCTTTTATAACGCCGCATGAATAGATATCCTTCGATTATAGAAAGGGACGCGAGACACTGAGACGAGAGCGGGGAACGTCTTGGAAGGAAGGAAGGAGGAGGGGGTGGGGGGGAGGAAGGAGGAGGGGGTGGGGGGGAGGAAGGAAGGAGGAGGGGGTGGGGGGAAGGAAGGAGGAGGGGGGGAGGAAGGAGGAGGGGGTGGAGGGGAGGAAGGAAGGAAGGAAGGAGGGAGGGGGTGGGGGAAGGAAGGAGGAGGGGGGGGGAGGAAGGAGGACGGGGTGGGGGGAGGAAGAGTGGAGGAGGGGGTGGGGGGAGTGAAGGAGGAGGGGTGGGGGGGAGGAAGGAGGAGGGGGTGGGGGGGGGGGAAGGAGTGAGGGGGTGGGGGGCAGGAAGAGAGGAGGGGGGGGGGGGAAGGAAGGGGAGGAGGGGGAGGGGGGGGAGGAAGGAAGGGAGGGAGGGGGGTGGAAGGGGAAGTGAGGAAGGGGTGGGGGGAGGGAAGGAGGAGGGGGGTGGGGGAAGGAAGGGACGAGGGGGTAGGGGGGAGGAAGGAGAAGGGGGTGGGGGGGGGAGGAAGGAGGAGGGGGTGGGGGAAGGAAGGAGGAGGGGGTGAGGGGAGTGGAAGGAGGAGGGGGTGGGGGTGGAAGGAAGGGAGGAGGGGTGGGGGGGAAGGAAGGAGGAGGGGGTGGGGGGGAAGGCAGGAGGGGGTGGGGGGAAGGAAGGAGGAGGGGGTGGGGGGGAAGGAAGGAGGAGGGGGTGGGGGGGAGGAAGGAAGGAGGAGGTGGGTGGTAAAGGAAAGGAGGGAAGGGGTGGGGGGGAGGAAGGAGGAGGGGGTGGGGGGGAAGGAAGGACGAGGGGTGGGTAGGGGGGAGAGGGGGAGGAAGGGGGTGGGGGGGAGGAAGGAGGAGGGGGTGGGGGAAGGAAGGAGGAGGGGGTGAGGGGAGGGAAGGGGAGGGGGTGGGGCTGCCGGAAGGAAGGAGGAGGGGGTGGGGGGGAAGGAAGGGAGGAGGGGGTGGGGGGAAGGAAGGAGGAGGGGGTGGGGGGAGGAAGGAGGAGGGGTGGGGGGGAAGGAAGGACGAGGGGGTTGGGGGAAGGAAGGACGAGGGGGTGGGGGGAAGGGATGGGGAGACACTGAGGACGAGAGCGGGGAGGAGTCACGTCTTGGAAGGAAGGAGGGAAGGAAGGGAAGTGAGGGGGTGGGGGTGAGTGGGGGGAAGGATGGGAGGAGGTAGAGGAGGAAGAGAAGGGAAGAAAAAGAGGATGAGGGAAAAAAAAGAAAGATGTGGGGGTGGGGAATATAAAAAAGGGAAGAGAAGAAAAAAGTAATATGGGGGAAAGTTTGTGGAATGAGGGGAGAAGAGAAGTAAAAAAAAAGAAAGAAAAAGGAAAAAAAAACGATGAGTGGGTAGGGAATAGGGATAAGGGGGAGGGGGAGGAGTGAAAGAGAGGAGTCAAAGAGAGAAAGAAAAAGTTGAAAGAAATCCCCCCCTAACCCCTCACCCTCAACACCCTCTCCTCACCCCCCCTCCCCTCACCCCCTCCCCTCCCCCTCTCCCCTCACCCCCTCCCCTCAAAAAAAAAAAAAAAAAAAAATCAAAAGCTCAAAAGAGCCCACACGAGTCTCGAGAGCAGCCTCATCCCCGAACACATTTCATGCCAGATACCACCTAATTCTAATGCATTCTCCCGTGATTAAGGAAACGAACATTAAATTCCTTAAATTTTGATTAAATTTCCATCAAAAGACACCCATGTCAATTAAGATATTCAAATGAAGGGAATCTCATGCAGGGAGCGGTTGCCGGAGGCTATGGAAATTTTTCTCGAGGATTTTCGGTAAACAGATGAGGGGAGAAGGAGGAGGATGGGGGGGAGGGGGAGGAGGGGAGGATGGGGGGGAGAAAAGGAGGATGGGGGAGGGGGGAGAAGGAGGGGGGAGGGGGGAGAAGGAGGAAAGGGGAGAAGGAGGAAGGGGGAGGGAGGGGGGGTTAGGGAAGGGGGGAGAAAAGGAGAAGGAGAAGGAGGAGGATGGGGGGGAGGGGGGGCTAAGAGGGGGTGAGCGAGGGGGGTGAGAGAGGAGGGGGTGGGGGAAAGTAAGTTAGAGGGAGAGCGAAGGGGGATGAAGGGAGGAAACTAAGAATAGGGAGAGCGAGGGGGGTAGGGGAGGGGGGAGGGAAAAAGGAGGAGGGGGTGGGGGTAAGTAAGAAGAGGGAAAGCAAAGGGGGGGGGAACTAAGAGGAAGGAGGAGAGAGGGAGATGGGTACGGGAGGGGGGGCTGGAGGGAGAAGGGGAAACGAGGAGGGGCGGGGTCAGAGAAACGGAGAAAGGAGGACGAGAAGAGGGGAGGGTGACGAGGGAGGGGGTTGGGGAGAGGGCGAGACGAGAGAGGGGAAGAAGTGGGTGGGGGGACGGGGTTGGGAGCTGGGAGAAGGAAGGGTGATGACGTGGGTGGTGGGGGGGGGAGAAGGGGGAAGAATAAGGGGAGAGAGAAAGGATAAAGAGGGAAAAAGGAGTGAAGGGAAGGAGAGGATGACAAGGGAGGGGAAAGGGAGGGGAATAAGAAGAGGGGAAGGTCGACGAGGGAGGGGAATAAAAGAGGAGGGGAAGCAAGGGGGGAGAAGAGGCTAAGGAGAGGAGGGGAAGCAAAGAGGGGGGTGGGAGAGGCAAAGAGGAGGGGGGTTGAGAGAACGAGTAATGGGGAAGAGGGGAAGGGGGGGGGGGGAGCGGATAAATTAAACCTGGTTGTATCTCTCGTTTGGTTGCCGGTTAGCGAATTTTATTGTTGTTTTTGTTGTTGTTGTTGTCCAGACATTCGGTGACAACAAGAAATATTTGATAATTGTTAGAGGGGGAAGGGAAAGGGAGAGGAAGAGAATGAAAGAAGGGGAGGAAGAGGGGGAAGGGAAAAGTAGAAGAGGAGAATGAAAGAAAAGGAGGAAGAAAAGGAAGGAAAAGATAGAAGATGAGACCAAAAGGAAGGGAGGAAGAGTGGAAGGGAAAAACAAAGTAGGAGAATGAAAGAAAAGGGAGGAAGAGGGGGAAGGGAAAAGGAGAGAAGGAGATTGAAAGAAGGGGAGGAAGAGGGGAAGGAAAAAATAGGAAAATAGACAAAAAGGAAAGGAGGAAGAGTAGAATGCAAAAAAAAAAATAAAGTAGGGGAACGAAAGAAAAGGGAGGAAGAGGGAAAGAAAGAGGGAGAGACGCAGAAGGAAAGAAAGGGAGGAAGAGGGTAGGAAAAAGGTAGAAAAGGAGACTTAAAGGAAGGGAGGAAGAGTCGGATGGAAAGAGGAAGTAGGGGAATGAAAGGAAAGGAGGAAGAGGGAGAGACGGAAAATGAAAGGAAGAGAGGAAGAGGGAGAGGCAGTAGGTTTAGATGTCTATCTACTTATATCTATTTATTAATTCATTTGTTTAGTCATTTATTCATTTATTTATTCTTTCATCTACACTCATGCGCAAAAGACAAAAAATGGGAGATAATATGAGAGAAAGAGATGAAGAGAGAGAGAGAGAGAGAGAAAGAGAGAGAGAGAGAGAGAGAGAGAGAGAGAGAGAGAGAGAGAGCGAGAGAGAGAGAGAGAGAGAGAGAGAGAGAGAGAGAGAAAAAGAGACTGAAACAAGGGAAAAGCAGAGAGGGTAGAAGACAGAAAGACACAAAGAGAGAAAATGAAGAAGAGTGAGAGAGAGCGAGAGAGAGAGAGAGGAAAGAGAGCGAAAGAGAAGAGAAGAAGGAGACTCGGGAAAAGGGGAAATGGGAGTGAGAGAGGAGAAGGAGACAGGAAGGGGGGGAATGGGAGGAGAGAGGAGAGAGGAGGAGGAGGAGGGAGGAGGAGGAGAGAGGAGAAGGAGACAGGAAGGGGGAATGGAAGAAGAGAGGGAGAAGGAGACAGGAAGGGGGGAATGGGAGTGAGAGAGGAGAAAGAGACAGGAAGGGGGAATGGGAGGAGGAGAGGAGAAGGAGGACAAGGAAGGGGGAATAGGGAGGAGAGAGGGAGAGAGGAGGAGAGAGAAGGAGGAGGAGGGGAGGATGGGGTGGGGAGGGGGGGGGTACTCGGCTCAGTGTACGCGAGGCCAAAGTTGAAAATTAGATTCCAACGCTTTCCAAAATGAGAGTCCCGCGGGAATGGATTTCTCGAATCGCTGGCCACGGCTAACGTCTCGTCGGAAGGAAAGAGAGGGGGAGAAAGAGAGAGAGAGAAAGAGGGAGAGAGAGAGAGGGAGGAGGAAGGAGAGAGAGAGAGAGAGAGAGGGAGGAGGAAGGAGAGAGAGAGAGAGAGAGAGAGAGAGAGAGAGAAAGGGTAATAGAATATAAGGTGAAGGAGAAAGAGAGAAAGGAACTGACTTTTCATCTCTCCTTTTAGTGTAGTTATTCTTCGAAAAAGAAAGAAAAAAAATCGGCCGTTGGATAAAAGAATAAGTAGAAGTCAAGAAAAGTCAAAGAAGCTATCCCTATGCCCCCCTCCCCTCCCCCCTTCCGAATCGAACCACACCGAAGCCACCAACGCGAAGTTTCGAACACGAGGAAGGGGGAGGGGGGTAGCAAGGGGAGGGGAGCGGGGGGGCCGACGAACGATGTAACGGCCGCTCCTGATTTTATATGCAGGAAACTTTTTCTCGGCGCCATTTTCTTGCAGCTTGCAGCCAATTACTATGCAAAATATGTCAGAATCCATTTTCAGAAGGTAATCCCCGCCCTGAAACTCTCGTACGATGCCTGAAAATGCCTAACATCGCTTCGCGGAAGGTTACGCTCTCTGTTGCGCCGAGGGAACTAGTGCCACGGGAGAGGGGGGTGGGGGAGAAGAAGGAGGAAGGGGAAGAAGAAGAGGAAGAAGAGGAGGAGGAATGGGAGGAAGGGGAGGA
>NC_091586.1:19433247-19440747 GCF_042767895.1 Penaeus vannamei
ATTGATGTTTTTTTTATTTTTATTTTTTTTTACTTTTTAAAATGTTATTTTATTTTTTAAATTAAGATTTTTATTGTTTTTGATTATATGATAATAATGATAGTAAGATTGAGTATCGTGATAATGATACTGACAATCTATCAATAACAATAGTAATTATCATTATCGCTATTATCACCATTATTACTATCACCGTTATTATTTATATTACCACTATCATTATTAAAATATTTATTGATTGCCTTTCTTATTATTACTAATATTGATATTATTATTATCATTACTGTTATCATTATCATTACCTTTAATAGGATCATCATTACTATTATTAAAATTATCCTTTGATACTTTCGTTATGATTATCATTATTAATGTTATCATTTTCATTACAATCATTGTTATCATTATAATAATTACTATTATCATTATGATTATTACTATTATCATCATAATCATTATTATTATTATTCTAAATTTTGTTACTGTTATTATCAGTATTATTATCACTGTTGCTAACATTATCATCTTTATCATTATTGTTATTATTATTGATGTTATTAATATCATTATTATCAGTATTACTATCATCTCTATTACTGTTATTATTATCATCAACCTCATCATACTTCTTAACGTTTTTTTCATCTCCTTTGTTAATATCTTAGTTTATTGTGTTTTTTTTCTATTTTTCCTTTTTTTAAACAATTTCCTTAAAGTTTTCTTGTTATTATCATTAACAAAATTACAGCAATGACAATAATGATAACAATCACCATTGTATTAACAGTATTAATGATAATATCAATGATAATTATGTCATGTTTATGACAAAAACAGTAATGTCAACAATGATCATCATCATACTATTGCTATTATTGAAAATGAAAATATCAACGACAAAGCTCATATTGATGATGGTAAGCATTAAGATAATAACGCACTCAGACATACCCACACATACTCATGCATATCATGTCCATCTAAACATACATGGAGTAAAAAGCACACACTTTTCCTCATTCATACACTTACACTCGGTTACACATGTCCATTCAAATACTTCCCCCCTCCCACACACACATACACAGACGTACCCACACACATTATACCCTCTCACCTACCCACACCTACCTACATCCACACACTCCCATCAACCTACCAAACCACCTACCTACACACACGCACACTCTCTCTCTCTCTTTCTATTTCTTTCTTTCTTTCTCTCTCTATATATATTTCTTTCTTTCTTTCTCTCTCTCTCTTTGTCTGTCTTTCTTTCTCTTTCTCTCTCTCTCGCTCTCTATCTCTCTCTCTATATATATATATATATATATATATATATATATATATATATATATATGTATATATGATTACCTCTCTATCATTCTCTATCACACACACATACGCACACAATCTCTATCATTCTCTATCACACACACACACACACACACACACACACACACACACACACACACACACACACACACACACACACACACACACACACACACACACACACAAACACACACATACAAACACACACTTCCACCCACATACATCACCATTATCTCCCGATCACACACTTCTCACCATACGTACACACTATACCTCACGTACGGGACCTCTATCATTACGTAACACGGACCGGACTGAACACGTCACTTGCCTCGTGAGTAATAAGACCATATTTCAGCCGGGTTGTGTTATATATTCGTACAGTCTCCGGCAAAAGATCTATTACATGCTAATGGAGGGTTAACGACCTAACGACCTTTTTGCTTTTTTTGTGTTAAGTGTCATTTGTGTGTTATTGTTCTTGTTGTTGGTGTGGTTGTCGTTTGCTTGTTGTTATCGTAGGTACTTTAATCATTGTTTTGATTATCGAATCTGTATTATCATTGTCCTTGCCTATTCTGTTTTTGTGGTTTCGTTATCACACTTTATAATTTCCATTAGCAAAATTGCCAAAGATGTAACTGCTATTACTGTTGATATCATTATCATTACTATTACTATTAACATGGTGCTATATACAACAAGTCTATCGTTATGGACAACATCTACTGATTTGAACAATATCACCAGCATTATTATTATTATTGTTGATTTTGTTTTGCCACTATCATTTTCATTATCATTCACATTATGTAGCCTTATGTGTTTGTCTACACACACACACACACACGCACACACACACACACACACACACACACACACACACACACATACACACGCACACACACACACACACGCATCGAATATACATGACAGATGAGTTTGAGTTTTGAACAACCGCGCGCACATAGTATATACCTTCAGCAGATTCATAGATCAACCTCTTCACTTCTCCCTCCCTAAACCACTACCAACCCCACCCCCCTCTCCCCTTTTCCCCCAACTCCCCTCTCTCCCCCACCCCCTCCCCCCCCTTTTATTAAGCCGACCGAGGTGGTTCGTGATCGCCAATGACATTACTTTAATTATCAACAGTCGTTAATCCTGGGGCTAATAAGCAATCATCTTAAGAAGGTGATTAATTGTCCTAAAGTGAGGTAATCACGTCCCTCGTAAACTAAGACAGTCTTTAATTATCTCGAAGTCTTAATTAGCCTCCTCTATCACCCCCCCCCCTCACCCCCCCTCCCTCGCCTCCACCCTTACGATAAGTTAACGGTACGGTATCTTAGCTAATGAGTTAATTGTTAAGCGTAACATGCTAAATTGCCGTTTTAACATGTCAGACACTCTTTGACTTGAAGTGGGTGTTTGTGGGGTGTTGGTTGAGGGGGGGGGGGGGAGGTTGGAGGAAAGGGTGGAGTGAGGCGGGAGGGGGGGAGAATGGGGTTGGGGTTAAGGGAGGAGTGAGGTGGGATGGGGGGAGGTTGGGGAAAGGGGGAGAATGGGGTTGGGGTAATGGGAGGAGTGAGGCGGGAGGGGAGGGGGTTGGGGGAAAGGGGGAGAATGGGGTTGGGGTTAAGGGAGGAGTGAGGTGGGATGGGGGGAGGTTGGGGGAAAGGGGGAGAATGTGGGTTGGGGTAATGGGAGGAGTGAGGCGGGGAGGGGGAGGGGGTTGGGGGAAAGGGGGAGAATGGGGTTGGGGTTAAGGGAGGAGTGAGGTGAGGGGGGAGGTTGGGGGAAAGGGGGAGAATGGGGTTGGGGTAAAGGGAGGAGTGAGGCATGAGGAGGGAGGGGTTGGGGGAGGTTGGGGGAAAGAGGGAGAATGGGGTTGAAGTTAAGGGAGGAGTGAGGCGGGAGAGGGGGATGGGGTTGGGGGAGGTGGGGGTAAGGAGGGAGGAGTGAAGTGGCGCTGGGAGTAGAGAGAAGTGGGGAAGATGAAAGTAAGGGAATGGGGATGAAGGAAGTGGTAGGAGGTTAGACTGGAGAGGGAGAGTGAGAAAGAGAGAGTGAAGAGGGCAAAGGATAAGTTAGCAGGAGAAAATAAGAGAAGGGAAGGTAATGTAATAGAGAAGAGAAGGCGTGTGGTACAGAGAGAGAGAGAGAGAGAGAGAGAGAGAGAGAAATAGATAGAGAGAGAGAGATAAATAGATAGAGAGAGGTTCATATTGGGGCAAAAAAAGGGGGGGGGGCTGAGGAACACATGTTTAAGCGAATGTTATACCGGACGTTGGGGAATGAGACGGGGTGGGGGGGGGGGGGGGGAAGCTGACGTTCAATATATATGGAGGCTCCTGCTGAAGTCATGACGCTATATCACTAATGAGCAAATTACTAGTGGTGATACTACTTAATTGTTGCTTTTGATATCACTGAAATAATATATTTTTTAAAAAGATGATAGTGATGGCATTAAGAGAAAGGCTTAATGTCATGGGAAAGGCTAGATCAGTAGCAACTAGAGGAGGTGTCATGACGGCTGATTCTATTTTTGGAAAAAAAAAAGCACATGGGGGTTTATTTTGATGACGTCACAAAAGTTACGGATGTTTTGTTAATATGGTCGATCATTTTAATCTCCTCAATTTTCAAAAAAGGAAAAATAATGGTTTTAAAGGTCATATTCCCAATGATCAATCATCAAAACAGCCGCCATGACACCTCCTTGAGTTGCTACTGATCTAGCCTTTCCCATGACATTAAGCTGATAGTGATAGCGAATCTGATAAGGATGAAGCCACGAGGATGATGACGTAATCAAGGTGATGTGATGACCAGTGACGCCAAGTAATTGAAGGCGATGACGCTAATGAGATTATAATGAGGATATCAGGACTGTTATTATAAGGAAAAACATGAAACGAGCCATTTGTCAGTACCATAAACTTGTTGATATAGTTATGGTTCATAGGGTTGCAGTAGTACTATAACAATGGCATTATGCTCTTTATATCATAGATTTTATGGTGATTACTATGGCTTCGATCACCATATGGTGTTTTTGATATCTTAGACAACATAAAGTTAGTGATATAGCGGCTTCATGTAATCAGCATATATGTATATATATATATATATATATATATATATATATATATATATATATATATATATATATATATATATATATATATGTATATATGTGTGTGTGTGTGTGTGTGTGTGTGTGTGTGTGTGTGTGTGTACAGCATATGTGCGTGAGTGTGTGTGTGTACAGCATATGTGCGTGAGTGTGTGTGTGTGTGTGTGTGTGTGTGCGCGCGCGCGCGCGCGTGTGTGAGGGAAGGAAATGCCGAACTCGTCAAGAATTTTTCCTCCGTCTGTTAAGGAATTCTCAACAGATCCGAAACATTCATCAATGAAAACATTCCCTTCAATCCTCTTTCTCTATCACCGTTCCTCCTCCTCCTCCTCCTCCTCCTCCTCCTCCTCCTCCTTTTCCTCACGCTCAGAAATCGTGTCCAAGAAACAGCTGCTCGTCGACAGTCGAGTCACGTGACCTGCGACAGGGGGGCTGACTGACCCACCCGATAAATTTCCTGTTTTGAACGTGTGAACGCAGACACGCACCTTCTGACAGGTAGGGAAGGTGTGGACGGATAGGCAGGGAGGTTGGTTGATTGGCCGAGGGAAGGACTGGGGGATAGGCGGAGTGGGTGATACATGGGGAGTTAGGGGGAAACGCAATGATGTGTGCGTGTGTGTAGATAGATAGACGGAGAGACTGATAGATAGATATAGATATGTATGTGTATGTATGTATATATATGCAGTATATATATGCAGTATATATATATATATATATATATATATATATATATATATATATATATATATATATATATATATGTATGTATATATATGTATATATATATATATATATATATATATATATATATATATATATATATATATATATATATATATATATACATTTATATATGTATATATATTCATTTATATATGCACATGTATATATATATATATATATATATATATATATATATATATATATATATATATATATATATATATATATATATATATATATATATATTATATATATATGTATATATATATATATATATATATATATATATACACATACATATACATATATCTGTATGTGCGTGTACATTCACAAAAAGATAATCATTTCACACCCAAACCAGCACAATTCTCATCGTAATGACTCGAAAGTCCAAGAGAAAGAGAGAGAGAGAGAGAGAGAGAGAGAGAGAGAGAGAGAGAGAGAGAGAGAGAGAGAGAGAGAGAGAGAGGGTAAAACACACATACGCACACACACACACACATACACTTACACACACACACACACACACACACACACACACACACACACACACACACACACACACACACACACACACACACACACGCACACACATACACACACACACACTCACACACACACACACACACCTACGCACCCACACACGTACACACACACACGCACACAGGAAGAAGCCTTTGGTAATGCACTCATACATCTCAAGCGCACACAGCCACGGTCTGTCCCTCGGCCAGCTCGTCTCCAGCTCCCATTGGTCGCTCACTTTCATTTCTCATTCGCGGATAGACAGCCATGGGAAACGGACAGGGTGTGGGGCGAGGGGGGGGGGGAGGGGGGGAAAGGTGGGGGTGGAGGGGGGAAGGAAGGGAGGAGTGGGGGGAGAGGGGTTGGGTGGGGAAATGAGGGTTGGGGGTTGGGTGGAGGATGGGGAGAAGGGGGAGAGGGGGTTGGGGGAAGATGAGGGTGGGGTGAGAAGGGAGGGAAAGGTGGGGGAGGGGAAGGATTGGGGGTTGGGTGGGGGAGGGGGAGAAGGGAGGAAAGATTAGGAGTTGGATGGGGAGATGAGAGGAAGGAGTAGGGGGAGAGGGGGTTGGGGGGAGAAGGGAGGAAAAGATTGGTGGAGGGGTGGAGTTAGGGGTGAGAGGAAGGGAGGAAAGGGCATGGGGAGGAGGAGGAAGGGATTAGGGGTTAGGTGGTGAGAAGGGAGGAAAGAGTAAGGGGAGAAGGAAGAAATGAGCGAGTTGGGGGTGGATGAGGGAGAAGGAGAGAGGAGGAAAGAGCAGGGGAGGGGGAGCTAAGGGATGGGGGAGAGGGGGAGAAGGGAGGAAAGGGTAGGGGAAGAAAAAAACGAGTGGGGGTGGGGGTTGGGGATGAGGGAGGGGGTGAGAAGAGAGGAAAAGTAGGGAAAGAGGAAGAAAGGAAGAAAATACTGAGGAAAAGGGGGGTTAGATGAGGGGAGAAGGAAAGGGAGACAGGGTTTGGGGAAGAAGGTGACGGAGGAGGTGGGGGAGGGAAGGAAGTGGTGAGGGGGGGAGGAGGGGAGGGGGAGGGGGTAAAGAGGGGAGAGTTGATTAGGGGCGTGGGTGGGCGTGAGGGTGAGGTTAAGGGTGAATGAGAGTTATTGTGGTTTAGGGTGAACGATGGGGGGGGGAGATATTCTTATATGTTTATCTGTTTGTCTATCTATCTATCGTTCTGTTTGTTTGTTCAGTTGTTTGTTCATTTGTTTAGGTATGTGTTCATATGTTTTTGTTTGTTTATCTTTCGTTTTGTTTGTTTGTTCAGTTGTTTGCTTTTTATTTTTTTGATTACGTATTTGTTCATATGTTTTGTTTGTTTGTTTATCTTTGTTAATTCTATTTATCTGTCTGTGTTTGTATATCTATTTATCATTTTGTTCATTTATTTATTTATCTCCTTATTCATTTATTTGTTTCTTTCGTTATTCATTTGTTTGTTTTTTCTTTGTTTATTCTATTTATCTGTCTTTGCTTGTATATCTATTTACCTATTTGTTAATTTATTTGTTTTTTATTCATTCGTTTGTTTTTCTTTGTTTTGTTATTGAATTGGTCAATTATCTTTTATTTATTCATTCATTTATTGATCTGTTTATCTTTATCTAAATTTATCTGTCTATACATGTGCCTGTTTGTTTACCAGTCATTTAATCATACGCTTACTTTCTTTTTTTTTAAGTTCATATTTATCAATTTTAATTTGTTTATCTATTTTTTTAATCATACATCTCTCTATTATCTATTCACCTATGTATTTTCTTTTAATCATCTTAG
>NC_091586.1:19470747-19473247 GCF_042767895.1 Penaeus vannamei
AATAGATAAGAATATGGTAAAGGGGAAGACGTAAGAAAATAAGCAATAATGCTTGAAATTAACACGCAGTATATGTAAGATTTTTCCTTTATATATATATATATATATATATATATATATATATATATATATATATATATATATATATATATATATATATCTTCGGGTGATATAGATTAATTGCGAAAGAAATAGGAATATGGTATAAGTGATATCCGAAAAAGTACCTATTTGATTATAAATAACATTCACATGCTTGCCCCTCCCCCCCTCCCCCTACCCCTCCTCCTTTTACATATCATTAAGAATTATCTAAATTGACATTAACATTAATTAACAATCTGAACAATAAAAAAAAATCTCGTTTCGTTCATGGCTCCTTTTACGTATCATTAAAAATTGTTTTAACAATCTGAACAATAAAAAAAAAATCTTGTTTAGTTCGTGGCTCCTTTTACATATCATTAAAAATTGTTTGAACAATCTGAACAATTAAACAAACTTTTTTTTTCTTGTTTCGTTCATGGACACAGACCCCGATAATTGTCATCTCGCGCCGTCATGGGACTCTTGCAATGTTGCATCTCCGAGTCTATTAATGGACGAGAGTTAATTAATGATGGTCGATTTCCCATTGTATATTAATATGATTTCCGTCCCAATGTGTACCTTGGCAGATGCACTTATCGACGCCGGGAAATGGAGGCTCAGCGCTCGATGGAAATATTTTGGAAATGAAAATCAAAATAGGATTATTTATTTATTAATTATTATTATTATTATTATTATTATTATTATTATTATTATCATTATTATTATTATTATTATTATTATTATTATTATTATTAGTGTAGATGTGAAGTGAAGATTTAAATTCCGAGAAATGATTGAAAAGTGAAGGAATATGAAAGGACGATTTTATTACCGAAAATTATTCGGTGATAAATAAGGATATGAAGTGAAGATTTGAATTCCAAGAAATTGTTCAATAATGACGAAAAATATTAAGTGAAGAATTTGATTACAAGAAACTATTTAACAACGAAAAAAATATTAGGGTAAGTTGCTGATAAAAAATTATTCAACGATGAAGATATGTGAAACAAAGGAATTATATAATCATTCAGTGAATTTATAGAACGGTACAAAGAACAAATATCATAATAATACCAAATAATATACACGTCACGACAATAATATAAACGCAATTATTAACCCTATAAAATATAAAGAAAATAAGATAATTAAAGAATACGATATTACACCAATTCCTCAACCGCAATTACTGATCCTCTTATCCCAGTTACGTCGTCTATAACCAATAGCTTTAAGGGATTCATAAAGGAATTCAATCCCCTTTAGCAGCTCACCTTTCCTCGTCGCTTATTGAACCCCGAGACCTTCCCGCCAAAGTGAATTAAACCCCGAATAATGACTGGCAGGTTCAGAGGAGGGTTCATAAGAGGGATTTGAACGTGTGTGCAATAAGTGGTTGTGTCTGGAGGGTTTCGTGCAGGTTGCGAGGGAAGTGGGAAGGCGAGGGTGTGGGGTTGTGAATGGGGTCGCGTGGTTCGTGTTGTTGTTGTGGTTCTTTTTTGTGAATGAGTTTGCGGAGGGGGGGGGGTTGTGGGGGTTCTAAAGGGGGGAGGGGTTGATTCTTAATTGATTGTAGCTTTTCTTTCTTATTTCGCTATCTCTCTCTGGCTCTCTCCCTCTCTTTAGATATATGTCTATATACATCTATGAATATATTCTGTGACTACATACATACATGTGTGATATATATATATATATATATATATATATATATTTAAATATATATATATATATATATATATATATATATATATACATATATATATATATATATATATATATATATATATATGTATATATATATATATATATATATATATATATATATATATATATATATACATATATATATATATATATATATATATATATATATATATATATATACATATATAATGTATATATATATATATATATATATATGTATGTATATATATATATGTATATATATATATATATATATGTATATATATATATATATATATATATATATATATATATATATATATATATATATATATATATATATATATATATATATATATATATATATATATATATATGTATATATATATATATATATATATATATATATATATATATATATATATATATATATATATATATATATATATATATTCGTGTATGTGTGTCCATCTACAATAATAACTCGTATATTACATAACAGACCGTTTGTAATGAAATCAGCAGCAGTAGTCACATATCCAAATAGTTAGAGTCATTATTTTGCCGAACATGTTTATAAGTAAATTTTTCCATATGTTGTATGTTGTATGTTCTAGCTTTGGTTTAAGAATCAAAGATATTTTGATAAAATCATATGAAGATATGTGAACATGTATGTAGTATCATCATACGCACACACTTTTACAAATGTGCACAT
>NC_091586.1:19483247-19488247 GCF_042767895.1 Penaeus vannamei
GCTTTTGTTCAGTGTCAGTCGCTCTGCATTCATTTTGAGGCTTCTTGCAATATGCTAGAGAGGGCGTGTGAGTGCATTGTCTTCACGGAGCTTGATAGACGTTCATTTGGCCTGTCCTTCGGCAGGTGTGGTTCCAGAACCGGCGCGCGAAGTGGCGCAAGAAGGAGCACACGCGGAAGGGCCCGGGCCGCCCCGCCCACAACGCCCACCCGCAGACGTGCTCGGGCGAGCCCATCCCGCCCGAGGAGCTGGAGCGCCGCGAGCGCCTCCGCCGCGAGAAGAAGCTGCTCAAGCAGCTGGAGCGGCAGCAGCGCAAGCTGGCGCTCAAGGGCGTGCACGTCAGCCTCGAGCAGCTGCGCCGCGAGTACGAGTCGCAGCACAAGCCGGAGTCCGACGCGGGCGGCGAGGGCGAGGCGGGCGGGCGCGAGCCGCGGGCGCCGCAGCCGCGAGAGACGTCCGTCAAGAGAGCCGCCTTCTCCATCGAGAGCATCCTGGCGCCGTCGCGGCCCGAGGACCGCGGCCCGCCCTCGCCGGGCACGCTGCTCCGCGGGGCGCCCACGCCGCCGCCCACGCCCCAGGACGGCGCCGCGCACCCCCTGCACCTTCAGGCCGCCAAGCGGGAGGTGCAGGACCTGCACCCGCCCGCGTGCAGCCTGCCCGAGGAGCCGCCCGGCGCCGACGCCCTCCGCCACCCCTTCGGCGCGCCCGACGCCCCCAGCAGAGACGACCACCTGGCCAGCTGCCTGGACCAGCTGAGCCCGCTCGGCTCCCTCAGCCCTCCGATCCAGCTGGCCGCCCTCTCGGCCGTGGGCGCCAGGGAGGAGCAGCTGGAGGGCGGGCCGGGCGCCAGCTGCCAGCCCGAGGACCTGACGGGCGACAGAAGCCCGGGCGGGGAGTGCTGATGCCCCGTCGAGCCCCGCGGCGCCCCTCGACGCCCGCCGCTCGCCCACGCATCATAGGACACGTGATACCCGCCGTTGCGCTCGGTGTGTGCTGTGCACGGAGGCCGCCCCGCCCTGTGCGCGAACATCCCGCCCACGTTACCAAACTCATCTGTGTTTCCGGTGATCATCAGTGCATCCTGACCCCCCCCCCCTCTCCCCTCCCCTCCCCAACTCACCATCTATCCAAGACAAAGGATAAAAGGAGAGAAAAACAAACAAACTCAAAATTACCTTCAAAGAATAAAGAGACTCGAAACTCGACCCAAGAAAATCCATAATAACAATGGTAACAGCGAGAAAAACAATTGAGATCCAAAATGATAATAATAATAATAATAATAATAATGAATAAATAACAAGCAAAACACTCCCTCTCCCCCCCCCCTTTCCCTCCCCCTCCCAATCACCCAATCAAGCTAAAAAAAAAAAAGAAAAAAATCCTACAAAGAATGTCTCAAACCGAACCAATCCCAGTGAATCTCCTTATCCTCATTCTTTGTCATTTTTTTCCTCATTTTCCTCACGTCCCCCCCCCAAAAAAAAAAAAAACTGACCCAAGAAACCGAGTCAGAGAACACCCTACCGCACTTTTTTTTTTTTTTCTTTCTTTTTTTAATAGATCGTACCGTAACATATCTATTCTACACATATTTGTTTACAGTGTGATATAAAGTTCGTCTTATTGCGATACTGAAGCGCTGTAAATGACACTGAAACATATCTAATTGTGATGGTTTTGCCGATTAAAAGATATAAAACAGGTAAAAAAAATATGTTACTTTGAAATTCAAAACATTATATAACACAATAACGATTAAGTAACCAAGAAACTGCCCCTTAGAATTAAACATATTCTTCAAGAAAAAAAAACGCATCTATTGGCATCAAATCAATTCTAGATTATGTTTTTTTTTTTTTCTTACTACAATCTTTACCTTCTTATAAGACACCTCTTTCGCTTGATTAATGCTCTAGATTTGTCTTATATAACTTTTTTTCTACATTCTGTTTTTTTTTCTCTCTCATTTTTTTTCTGTCCATATTTTTTTTTTTTTTTTTTTTTTTTTTTTTTTTTATCTTACGCCATATTTTAAATCCAGTGGAATTTCTATGGCAACTTTTTTTTTTCTTTTGTATTTATTCTCACTCTTCTTTACTCTTTGTTTTGTCTCACTACATATTCTTTCTCTCTTTCCTTCTCTCATTCTCTCCGCTTTTTCTCTCTTTTCGCGTCCTTACTCTCTTGCTATCCCGTTCTCCATCCCTTTTTTTCTTTTTCTTTGTTCTCTCCGTCTTTTTCTCCTCCCCTCACTCTCCCACCTCTCTTCCCTCTCCTCCTTCTCCCACTTTCTCTTTCCGCTCCTCCTCTTGCTTCCCTCACCCCTCTCCCCTCCTCTCATTCCTCCCTTCTCCCTCCCCTTCCTTCCTTCTCCCCTTCCTTCCTTCTCCCTTCTCCCTTCATTCTCCCTTCTCCTTTCCTTCCCCCTTTCTCCATTCCTTCTCTTCCTCTCACTCTCTTCCCTCTCTCTTCCTCCTCTCCCTTCTACCCTCCCCCTCTCTCTCTCTCTCTCTCCCTCCACCGTCTCCCTTCCTTCTCCTCTCCTCTCACTCTCTCTTCATCCTCTACCCCTCTCCCCTTCTCTCTACCCGCCCCCCCCTCTCTCTCTCTCCCCCTCCACCGTCTCCCTTCCTTCTCTTCCTCCTCTACCCCTCTCCCCCTTCTCCCTACCCGCCCCCCATCTCTCTCTCTCTCCCCTCCACCGTCTCCCTTCCTTCTCCTCTTCCTCTCCTCTCTCTCCTCCTCCTCCTCTACCCCTCTCTCCCCCTTCTCCCTACCCCCCCATCTCTCTCTCTCTCCTTCCACCGTCTCCTTCCTTCTCTTCCTCCTTCACTCCTCTCCCCTTCTCCCTACCCGCCCCATCTCTTCTCTCTCTCTCCCCTCCACCGTCTCCCTTCCTTCTTCCTCTTCTTCCTCTCCTCCTCCTCCTCTCTTCCCTCTCCCTTCTCTACCTCTCTCTTCTCTCTCTCCCTCCACCGTCTCCCTTCCTTCTCTTCCTTCCTTACTCCCTTCCTCCCCTTTCCTACCCTTTCCCCTTCTCCCTACCCCTCATCTCCCCCCCTCCACCGTCTCCCCAACATCCTGTGTGATTGTTGCTCCCCCCCCCTGCCGAGCTCATCCGTCTCCCTCCCCTGACGCGGGTGAATTCGACTACATCCTCTCGCATCCTAAGAGTCTGAAGGAGGTGGAAGAAAAGGGGGAAGGAGAGAGAGAGGGGGGGAGAGATGGGGAAGGAGGGGGGAGGGAGATGAGGGAGGGAGGGGAGGGAGGGAGGAGAGAGAGAGAAACTGAGAGAGAGAGAGGGAGAGAGAGAGAGAGAGAGAGAGAGAGAGAGAGAGAGAGAGAGAGAGAGAGAGAGAGAGAGAGAGAGAGAGAGAGAGAGGGAGAGGGAGAGAGAGAGAGAGGAGAGAGAGAGAGAGAGAGAGGAGAGAGAGAGAGAGAGAGGAGAGAGAGAGAGAGAGAGAGAGAGAGAGAGAGAGAGAGAGAGAGAGAGAGAGAGAGAGAGAGAGAGAGTGAGGCATAGACAGAGAGAACGAGAGAGAGAGAGAAAGGAGAGAAAAAAAGTCAATTTTCCGTCGTAAACGATTCCCACTGAGACCTTTCCAGGAGAATTCCTCTTCGTGTCTTTCTTTTTTTTTTTTTTTTCTTTTTTCTTTCTTTCTTTTTTCGCGTCTTTTCTCCAGGGCGGGATGGCTCCTTCGCCCGTTCCTCTTCTTCGTCTCTCCTTCAGGATATTGTGCGCTCCTCGTCGAAGTGTCTCGTCTCCTTCCGGTTAAAGCAACGACCATGGAGAATCGGTATATATATATATATATATGTATAAATATGTATATATATTTCTATATATACGTATATATATGTATGTATGTATATGTGTGTGTAAAGACAACATTTCAACATTTTTCCCGCCTGCTGCACGAACAATAAATATCCGTGTTGGCTTAGAAAACTGGGAGTTCTACGGCCGTTTCTGAAATGGCGGGAAAAAAAAATAATTTAAAAAAAGGAAGGAAAGAAAAAAAAGTGATAAAAACTGAGGGTAGTAAAACCTCTGTTGTATATATATCCTTTCCAATATTTCAGAAAGAAAGGAAAGCGAGAAACGTGGTTGAGAGAGAGAAAGAAAAAAAGTGAGAGAGATATATAGCGGAAAGGAAAACGAGAGTCATCCGGGTTCTTGAAGAGCAAAGATGGCGCCAGCTTGATGTTGGAGTTCGCACAGAAAAACAAATATTATTATCCTTTTTTAACGATTATTTCTCGTGTAATATCAGTGACAACCGAAACATTAACCAAAATAAAGTAGTAATGTACATTTCACGTGTCCCTCCACTCTAAGGAATGTTTGTATGAGATAAAAAGAACGTTTTCACCACTATGTGACCCCGAATTAATGTTTGACGCGCTGTGACTTGACCCGGAATTCTCCTTCCCTTTGGAGACGTTGGTTCAACAAGTTCTAGCAAATCGTACATAGTTTATCCAAGGATGTATCCATTAAATTATTCAATACAGTCACTCTCCCTGGAATTCTCAAAAAAAAAAAAAGTTTACAATATGGAAGTGATAATATACCAAAGATATATATATATCCTTTGTTTTAATAAAGATTTTTTTGTTGTTGTTGTTTTAAGTATTTGTTTTCTATTTCGGTTAATAAATTACCTAATTAGTGTGTGGACTTACAATCAAATTTATGAAAGAAATATATAAGATATGTATAAAGTGAGAATTCTAGGGAAGAGAAATACAGACTGAAAGAGATCATTATTATTATAATTATAATTAATTTCCAAGATCATTGTTGTTGTTGACGACAAATGCAGTTTGTAATAGCCTTTACCTTCTTAGTGATTTCTAATTCCTCTATACCAATAAAACATTAACTAATTTTGGAGATTTTTATCACCATAATTAATTTTATTATCGTATGTATAAACACACACACATATCATGATATACACACATTTATTTGTATGCATGTATATATCTATATT
>NC_091586.1:19508247-19510747 GCF_042767895.1 Penaeus vannamei
GTAATTAAGAAATGTTTTTCTTTTTTTTCTTCTTTTTCTTCTTATTGATATCACTTTATTCGCCACGAAATCTGAAGAAATTGCTTTATTTCTATTTCTTATATACTTCTTACTATTATTATTATTATTTTCACTTTATTCACTACGAAATCTTAGGAAATTATTTTTCTTTTCTTCTTCTTTTTCTATATATAGATATCACTTTAATTCTTTTATGAGCGTCGAAAGATAATTATCATATATCTTTTATCATTATCTAGTACCGCGATTAGATTTTTCTTATCGAAAACATGACTTTATCTCTCTTATGATTATTTACTCAATCATAATTAAATGACGTTGCTTTATCTCTTGAATGACTACCATGAGTGATTTCTTTAATGTAAAAGTTATAATAAAAATATATCTATAGTAGAGTTCTCATTTAGTTCTCATTAACCATTATCACTGTATTTACATTACAATCAAGAGGCTTATCATCATTAGAGTTATAAATGACATGCTTATACAGCTAGCTTAACTGTCTAATTTATCTATCTAACTATCTATCGGTGTACTGCTCCCTTCCACGACCCAACACCACACCCATACCATCACCCTCGATAGGTCAAGATAAGCATTTTATCATATACACCACCAAAACATCCATGAATCCTCTTTAAAAAAAAAAAAAAAAAAAAAAAACAGACACGGTATTACTCGATAGATAAATAGGTCAATAGATAGATAGATAGACAGACAAATAGATAGACAGGAAGATACATATATTCGGTCGACAGATAATGAATAGATAGAAATAGATTTCTCTTCGTAGCGTTCGATAGACTGAATCCCTGTCTACGATAGATAGATAGAATAAATTCCTGTCTACGATAGATAGATAGAATAAATTCCTGTCTACGATAGATAGATAGAATAAATTCCTGTCTACGATAGATAGATAGATAGAATAAATTCCTGTCTACGATAGATAGATAGAATAAATTCCTGTCTACGATAGATAGATAGAATAAATTCCTGTCTACGATAGATAGATAGAATAAATTCCTGTCTACGATAGATAGATAGAATAAATTCCTGTCTACGATAGATAGATAGAATAAATTCCTGTCTACGATAGATAGATAGAATAAATTCCTGTCTACGATAGATAGATAGAATAAATTCCTGTCTACGATAGATAGATAGATAGAATAAATTCCTGTCTACGATAGATAGATAGAATAAATTCCTGTCTACGATAGATAGATAGAATAAATTCCTGTCTACGATAGATAGATAGAATAAATTCCTGTCTACGATAGATAGATAGAATAAATTCCTGTCTACGATAGATAGATAGAATAAATTCCTGTCTACGATAGATAGATAGATAGAATAAATTCCTGTCTACGATAGATAGGTAGACTGAATTCCAGTCTACGATAGATAGATAGATAGACTGAATCCCTGTCTACGATAGATAGATAGACTAAATTCCTGTCTACGATAGATAGATAGACTGAATTCATGTCTACTACAATAGATAGATAGACTAAATTCCTGTCTACGATAGCTAGATAGATTTCATCACTGAAGAGGCCCAAGTGTACGGTAAGTAGTAAGTAAACAGAAAATAGATCTGTAGCGTAGTAGGTAGATACGCGTGGTAAGTAATAGCTTAGAAGAAAGTTGGTGAATAGATATCCTGTCAACGATAGATAGTTAATAGATGGATTTCCTCTTTGTAGGTGGACAGAAAGTCGACAGATAGATAGGGAGGGGAAGTGGTGGAGGAGGCGGGGGAAGAGGAAGGGAGAGAAGCGAAGGCGGGGGACAGGGGGGAGGAAAGGAAGAGAGGAAGAGGGGAAGGGAGAAGGAGAGAGAAGGGAGAGAAAGAGGGAGGAGAGAGGGTAGATAGTCAGTAGATAGATCCAGCGCCGACCCAAGTTTACGTACTTGCTGACGGTAAGTAGATAGAAGGTAAGATGTCGATAGATTTCTGCTTCCGGTATGTAGGAGTGTGGATCTATCCTCCCCCCCCCCCTCCCCGCTCCCCGACGCGACATGAAGCACCGAAGCCCCGAGTCTCTGAAGCCCCGAACCAGCGAAGCACCAATTCCGTGAAGTTCCGAACTACCGTAGTTCTGAAGCCCCGAAGAAGTGATGCCACGAGTCCCTAAAGCCCCTAGTCTATGAAATTTCGAATCTCTGAGGCCCCGAAATCCCCGAACCAAAGCCCCGACCAAGCGAAACTCCAAAATCCCCGAAGCCCCAAACCAGTGAAGCCCCGAAGCCACGAAGTCCCTGAAACCCCGAAGCCCCGAACAAGCGAAGTCCCTGAAACCCCATCGAAACCCCCAAAGTCCCCGAATCCCCAAACCAACGAAACCCCCCCCAAAATCCCCCGAAGCCCCGAAGCCTCAGCGAAGCCCGCACGCCCCCCCCCCCCCCCCCACGGAACCCAACCCCCGGGGGAACAATGGAACCCGCGCCCCCGGCACTACGGCTGTCCCAACAA
>NC_091586.1:19520747-19523247 GCF_042767895.1 Penaeus vannamei
TCTGTCTATCTATCTATCTATCTATCTATATGTCTAATTATTCATACATATACCCATCGATCTATCTCCTTCTCCCTCTCTCATCTCCCTCTCTCTCTGCATCCTTACCTTCCTTCCTCCCTCTCTCCCTCCTTCCATCCCCCTCTCTCTATCCCCGCCTCCTTCCCTCCCTTTCTCCCACAATCCTTACCTCCTTCTCTCCACCTTCCCTCCCTCTCTCATCTCCCTATCTCCCTCCCTTCATCCCACCATCCCTCTCTCCATCCCCCCTCTCTCATCCTCTTCCCACACTTCCTCCCTCCCGCCCTCCCTTCCCCCTCTCTCACCTCCTCCCTCCACCTTCCCTCCCACACCCCCTCACACCTTCCCTCCTACCCCCTCTCCCACCTTCCCTCCCACTTTCCCTCCCACCTTCTCTCCCACCTTCCGTCCCTCCCTCTCAATCTCCCTTCCCCTTCTCTCATCTCCTCCCCTACCACCCACTTATCCCCCCCCCCCTTCCCACCTTCCCACCTACCCTCCCACCTTCCCATCCCCCTCCCACCCACCCTTCCAACCCACACTCCCACCTTCATTCCCACCCACCTTCCCACCTTTCCACCCACCTTCCCACCTACCCGCCCACCCAGCCCCTCCCTCCCACCTACCCCCCTCCCACCCACATTTCCACCTACCCACCCCCCTTTTCCACCTACCCACCCACCCAGCCTCTCCCTCCCACCCACCTTTCCACCTTCCCACCTTCATTCCCACCCACCTTCCCCCTCCCTTCTCCCTCCCACCCACATTTCCACCCACTCTCCCCCCTTCCCACCTTCCCTCCCACCTTCCCCACCCACCCCTTCCCACCCACCCACCCACCTTCCCACCCACCCACCCACTCCCCCCCCTCCCACCCCACTCTTTCCCCTCCCCCCTTCCCCCTCCCTTCTCCCCCCAACCCACCTTCCCCCCCCCACCCACCCCACCCACCTTCCCACCACCCACCTTCCCCCTCCCACTTTCCCCCCCTCCCACCCTCCCCCTCCCTTCTCCCTCCCCCCATCCCACCCTCCCATCCACCCTTCCCACCCACCCTCCCACCCACCTTCCCCCACCCTTTTCCCCTTCCCCCCCTTCCCTTCTCGTAATTTCTCGCGACTCCCGGGGTTTTCCCAGCCTGATTATTTTCGCCATCGCGCCTCCTTCGCCTTAATGGCCGTCCTTCGGGGCCGCGTTGCGATGCGCGGGAATTTACGGCGCTCGGCGGGACGACCCGTGAGGTAATGCGCGAAAGGGGGGGGGGGGGTGGGGAGGGAGATGGGGGTAGGAGGGGGGGAGATAGATGGGGGGTGGGAGGTGGGTAGGGAGGGGATAGATGGGGGGTGGGATGGGGGAGGGGTTGGGATGGGGGGATGTGGGAGGGGAGGGGAGAAGGAGGAAGGGGGGAGGAGGGTGGGATTGGGTAGAAGGAAAAAGGGGGTGAGGGGGATAGAAGGGGGTGGTAGGGGAGGGGGAGGAAGGGGGTGGGATGGGGGAAGGGGATAGAAGGGGGCGGGAATTGGGTAGGGGAGAAGGAGGAAGGGGGGAAGGGGATATATATGGGGGGAGGGGTAGAAGGGGGTGGGAGGAGGGGAGAAGAAGGAAGGGGGGAGGGAAGAGAAGGGGGTAGGAGGGGAGAAGGAGTAAGGGGGTAAGGGGATAGAAGGGGGATAGAGAGGGGTGGGGAGGGGAGAATAAGGTAGGGGGAAAGGGGAAGTTGTAGGAAAATGAGGGGAGGGGGTAGAGGGAAGGGGGAATGACAGGGGAGGTGGTAAGGGAGAAGGAAAACGGGTGAGGGTAGGAGAGAAGGGGGAAGAGGGGAGGAAAGGAAAGGGGAAGAATCTCCAAATGTTATTTTACCGACATTTTACCGTATTTAATCATTATTATTTTTCTTTCGTTTTCTCTCTTCTTCACCTCCCTTTTTGTGTGTTTGTGAAACAGAATAAGGGTTAAGGGTGATGCAAAGTTAAGGGAGGAAAAAGAGAGAGCGTGTGAGAGAGCAGATGATAAAGATGAAGAGGAAGGAGAACAAGAAGAATAGGAAGTATAAGAATAAGAAAAAAAATAAAAATAAGATAGTAGAAGGAATAGTGCGGACAAAAACTGGAGAGAGAGAGAGAGAGAGAGTTAAAAAGAAACGTAAGAAAAGAAGCACATAAAACAGAAATAGAAAAAAACACAACACACAAACAAACAAGCAGAAACAAAACAAAAACAAAACAAACAAACAAAATAAAACGAAAAGGCCAGCACTCAAGCCCCGAACTCCCCAGCTGGTGCTTGAGGGTCAGCTGATGCGAGTTCCCGGATGATAAAGTCATTGATACGCGTCGCTCTCCGTCTCAATCTTCTGCGGCCGACAATAATAAGGTGTAATTTGAATCCATCAAAAACGTCATTTTTCTTTCTTTTTCTTTTCTTTCTCTCTCTCTCTCTCTCTCTCTCTTTTTTCTTTTTGCTTTTTCCTTTTTGCTTT
>NC_091586.1:19535747-19538247 GCF_042767895.1 Penaeus vannamei
AACCGCCCCCCCTCCCCCACCCCTCACCACCCCCACCCCAACCCCCCACCCCATATACGCCAACCTAACCACAATTACCGGCACTCTGAGGCCACTAAGTTGACGTTTATGATGATAAAAAGTGGTGCTTCACTTAGCCAAGCATAGGCAGCATATCGGTGTTGGCTTTTGCTTCATGTGGTGAGTTCCTTCCATTGGTGTAGGTAGATAGATAGATAGAATAGATGGTGTTTTAGTCGAGATGCGTTTTGTTAGTATGTGCAGTGTGTATGGTAGTTAGTAAGATAGATAGATAGAATAGATAGTGTTTGGTTTAGTTAAGTTTTGTGACTATGTGCAGTGTAGATAGTTTATTGGATAGATAGATAGGTAGATAGATAGGATAGATAGATAGATAGAATTTTGTTTGATCAAGTTGTGTTAGGTTCAGCTGCATGTGCAGTGTATGTGGCAGTTAGTTAGACAAGTAGGCAGACAGATAGATAGATCGATAGATAGATAGATAGATAGATGGATGGATAGATAAATGAAGAATAAGATATAGACACAGGTAGATAGATAGACATAGGCCGACAAACAGGCAGATAGATAAATAGACAGACAGGCACAGAGGCTGGTAAATAGACATATATAGATGTTAAGTCTTGGAGAAAACCAAAAGACATAAATTTAAAAACAAAAAATTTAAGTGTTCATGGAGCACTAATTCCTACATGCTACCTGTAGGAAATAAATATTTAAAAAATACATATATGTTACTCGACTTAAGAAAAAGTATGATGATGATGAAAAAGAAAAGATAAAGAATGAAAAAAATAAGAAAGAAAGAAAAACCGATAAACTATAAAACCGATAAAGTATGGTGATAAACCCTAATCAACGACAGAGACATATTGAACAAAAATAATATGAAAATGATAAATGAATAAATAAATAACAGAGAAAAATAAAAACAAACAAAATTGTCATGAAATAAGTTATGAACTCTAGTAATTGGTAAAGAAAAGGAGGAAGATGATAATGAGAACAGTAACAATGATAATGATGATAATGATAATGATAATAGTATTGATAATAGCACTGAGAATGATATCTATGATTATGATGATATTAATGATAGGAGTAATGATAATAATATGAATGATAACAATGATAATGGTACTAATAGTAATGATAGCGATAACAATAGTAATGATAATGATGTTCCTGATAATAAATGTAATAATGATAATGATGACGATAATAATAACAGATAATAATCATAATAACAATAATGATAATGTTAATAATCATTATCATAACAACGACGACAAAGATAATGGTGATAATAATGATGATAATAGTAGTAGTAATAATAATAAAAATAACAATAAAAATAATAACGAAAATTATGATGATAAGGATCACAGTAATGATTATTGATAATGATAATGATAATAGCAAAGATAACAATAATACTATGAATAATGATCATAATAATAATGACAATGATGATAATAAAAATGATGATGAAAATCACAGTAATGATAATAATGATGATAACACTAACAGTATCAGCATTAACAGCGATAGCAATGATAATGATGATACAGACAATTATTAGATCATCATTATTATCAACATAATGATGACCATTATCATTATTATCATGGTTATTATTATTATAGTTTTTATCATTATAATAATCATTATTATTATTAGTAGTAGTATCATTATTATTAATATTATTGTTATTATCCTTTTTATTACTGTTATTATCATCATCATCATCATTATCATTATTGTTATCAATATTGTTATTTTCATTATTGATAATATTGTCATTCCATTATCACCATCGTTATTATCATCATCATTATTATTATTAGCATTATACGTAGTAGTATGGCTACCATCATAATCAATATCATCATTATTATCATTATTATCTTATTGTTATAGTTGTGATCATTATAATAGCTATTATCACAATCATTAAAATTATTATCACTATCATAATTAATGCCATGTTTAATTATCATTACTACTATTAGTCCCAAAATCAATACCATTATCATTGATAGCATCATCATTATCAATTTCGCCAAGCTAGAAAAAAAAAATGGAAAAAAAAAGAAAAAAAAAAGAAAAAAAAAGAAAAAAAAGAAAAAAAAAGAAAGAAAAAAAAAAAAGAAATAGAAAAATAAGGAAAAATAGAAAAAAAGATAAATAAATAGACAAATAACCAAAACTAAAAAAAAAACGAAGAAACACAGAACCAAAAAAAAAACATCGCAAATTCCTCTGCAAACTCGGCAAGTCGTCCCGCAGAATCTCCCGGGCGCGGCCTTGATCCCGCCCGGAGCAGACGCAGCCCTCATCTTTAAGGAACAAAGTATCAGGAACAGCTCGCGAGAGGAGGGTATAAGGGCCGTCCGGGATTAGGATGAGGTCGCGTTCGGGGTTCGGCCGCGGCGCTTGACGGAGGGATTTCGGGGGAGGAAATAGGGACGGAGATTTT
>NC_091586.1:19548247-19550747 GCF_042767895.1 Penaeus vannamei
TCTATCTATCTCTATCTATCTCATTCTCTACCTATCTATCAATTTATCTATTCCTCCTCTCTCTCAATCTCATTTTATTCACCTCCCTATCTATTTTCCTATTAATCTACTAACCTGTATTTTTACAATAGAAAGTTACAACTATACAGAATACACACACAAGTACACGTGTGTGTGTGTGTGTGTAAATACAAGGTGATATTTAAAAAAAAGTGAAAAATGAAATTGTCCAAAAAAACTGATATTGGCCAGAAGAAAGATGTGAAATTGGCAAAAAAAAAAAAAAAAAAAAAAAAAAAAAAAAAAAGTGAAATTCGTCAAAAGAAAAATGTGAAATTGGCAAAAAAAAAAAAAAAAAAAAAAAAAAACTGAAATTGGCAAAGAAAAAAAAAAAAAAAAAGTGAGACTGGCTTCATACAGCTTCCTGAATCTGGAAGACCATAAAGCTGAAATTTCTCTGTGCTTCAAAATTCAAAACCAAAGATGGAATTTCAGGTGAGACTTGCTATGTCCAGATACACTTGGGAGAATGTGCTTTGAACGCTATAAATAAAATGTTAGTTTGAATTTTTGTTTTATTTCGTTTTTTTATTGAACAGGAAAGTGATATGGATACAGATCAAATTAATAGCGAGTTGGATGTATTTGCAATATAAATACGATATCAATTCAACATATGAAATAGTGTATAACTGACACCTATAAGCTACCTGTTAGGGGGGGGGGGGGATGTCAAATCCCACACGCAACAAATTAGAAAGATGTTTATTTCCATTCCGGGCCCACACTTTCTCCTGGAGGAAGGAATATCAGTGGACGTTACGAGATTAACCGGACGCTATTGGGCAATATACGGCGACACATACATACACGTACATGTACATACACGTACATACGGCGACACATACATACACGTACATGTACATACACGTACATACGGCGACACATACATATACAAACACGTCATGAACACATGTAAACAAACACAAGTCTGACATACACACAAAAGTACATATGAAAACGCAATAGCACACACACTCACACATGCACACACACACACTCACACATGCTCACACACACACTCACACACATGCACACGCACACACACACACTCACACATGTACACGCACGCATAGACACACGCACACTCACACGCACACACGCAAAATCATGCAGATCTACCAACAACCTGTTTCGCCTCAAGCTTCCAGCCTAAACCCAACCTAAAAGCAACTACGTCAAAAGCTAATCAAACCCAAGTCCCTTATTAATCAAACCCCAAAGTTAAAAAAAAAAAAAAATAAAAAAATAAATAAACTGATCTTCCATCTTCCTCGCTTTTTTATAACGGTCATTTTCTGCTTATCCTCCCATCTATTTGCTTTTCTTTATTCCATCGTTTTTTTTTTTTTTAAGATAAACATGAACATAGAAAACGTAAAAGATGGTTTCTTTAACGACCAGGCTCCAATAATTGGCTTTTGGTTTGTTTGCATATCGGCTTCGTAACACGGGTATAAAGGCTACAATTTCGAGAATCTATAATCCCAAGCAATAGGGTTCAAACGGCTTAATAAAGGCGTTTCCTTACGATCGAATCCCCCACGCCTTCGCAAAAAAATAAGAAATAAAAAAAAGAAAAAAAATGTTTTTACGATGGGGAAAAAATCAAGTATCTTGTTTTTATTCTTTTATTTTCCTTTTCGTAACGAAAGCATTGGTCATTAAATCTTTACATCAACGAGAAATTATAGAAAGTTAAATGCAATCAGCTGGTAATTTGCATATTAGCTTTAGGGAGCTTCCATCCCGCCTCTCTCTCTCTTTCTCTCTCTCTCTCTCTCTCTCTCTCTCTCTCTCTCTCTCTCTCTTTCTCTCTCTCTCTCTCTCTCTCTCTCTCTCTCTCTCTCTCTCTCTCTCCCTCTCTCCCTCTCTCTCTCTCGCCCTGATTTTATCTCTTCATTGAACATAATATCGGATCATTTATTCTTTATCGACTAATTCTTTTGTGATCAGCGAGGGCGTTTACTTAACTTTTTTTCTCTTTTTTTCGATTAAATCTTTTAATTTGGCCTGAGGGCGAAGGAGGGATAGCAGGGGGGGGGGCAGGGACTGGGAGGGGGGTGGGCGGGAGGTAAGAAAGGGAGTGTTTATGTAAATGTTTATGTAAATCGTCCACTGCGTTCCTACCAATGCAAAATGAATATAGATGAATGCAAAAAAAAAATAGGGAATCATGAGATTGTAAGAATGAGCAACGGCAACGGCAGGTGCGCATTGCATGATCAATATCGTGAGAAATGGACGAGCAATAATGCCATACTTTAACCTCGCTTTGATGGCGGTTTGTTTACCAGTCGTCTCGGATTACAATTCTATTTACTTTGCTCCTGAGAAAAATGGCCGTTCTAAAGCCTTAAATAACACCCTGTATGTAATATTCCAACATGAATTTCGAGATTTGTTTTTATCTTATCCTGTATTAACATCATTCTTTTTG
>NC_091586.1:19558247-19560747 GCF_042767895.1 Penaeus vannamei
TCCCCCCCCCCCTCCTCCCACCCCTCACCTATCCACACCCTTCTCCCCCCACCTACCCACGCCCTCCCCCCTTTCCCTTCCCCCTCCCCTCCCCCCACGTACCCACACCCTTCCCCCTCCCCCTCCCCCCCCCCTCCCTCGTCTGACGCACGGACCCCCCAGGAGCCCAATTTGTCCAGGTGGAGTTTCGTCCTTCGCCCATCACGCTGTCGACGAAGGCCCGGAGGAGGGTGGGGGAGGAAGGGAGGGAGGGGGGGGGAGGGGGGTTGGAGGGGAGGGTGAGGGGGGTTATTGGGGGAGGGTTAAAGGGGGAGGGAGGGGGATGGTAAGGGGGTGTTGGAGGGGGGAACGAGGGGGGGAGGTAAGGGAGTGTTGGAGAGGGGAAGAAGGTGGAGTGGAGGGGGGGGGGTGAGGGTGGAAGAGTAGTATCGGATTTGAAAGTGGAGGAAGAAAGTGGATAAAGAGTGGAGAGGTGGAGTGGGTGGAGGTGGAGCGGAGTGGTGGAGTGGGGTGGAGAGGAGGCGAAAGTGGAAGTAAAAGAAGGGTGGAGAAAGGGTGAGGATGGTGGATGGAGAGGAAGTGAGGGTGGAAGAAGAGAGTGGATGGCGAGTGGATCGGGAATCGAAGGTGGGTGAAGGGGGGCGGGGGTGGGTGGGGGGGGTTACGAGGTAGGTAGGAGGAGGGGGTGAAGGACGTGGGAGGCGGGGGGTGGGGGGAAAGGGGTTGACTGGAGGTGGTAGAGGGAGTGTGGAGGGGGGTGGGGAGAGGGTGGGCGGAGGAGGGAGGTAGAAGGTGGGTGGTGGGTCGGAGGTGGGCTGTAGTGGGGGGTGGGTCATGGGGCAGACATGGGGGAGGGATACGGATGAGGAGGGAGGGGGAGGGGGAGGGAAGGAGGAGGAGGAGGAGGGTTAAGAAGAAGAAAGAGGAGGAGGAGGGGGAAGGAAGAGGAGGAGGAGGAAGGGGAGAAGAAGAAGAAGGTGGAGGAAGAGGAGGAGGAGGACGACGAGAAGAAGGGAGTAAAAGAATAAGGAGGGGGAAGAGGAGGATGGGAAAGAAGAACAAGGAGGAGGATGGGAAAGAAGAACAAGGAGGAGGATGGGAAAGAAGAACAAGGGGCAGGAGGGAAAGGAAGAAGGAAGAGGAGAACGAACTAGAAAAGAAATGAGGGCGGACGAACAAAGAAGAAGGAACAGAAAGAAGAAGAGAAAAGGGAGAAGGAAGGATGGAAGAAGAAGGAGGGCGGATGCTGAGGAAACTGGAGATAAAGAAGGAATTCGCGGAGGAAATTGCGAAAGGTAGAAGAAGGAAGAGGAGAGAGAGAAGGAGAAGGAGGGAGAAAAAGAGAGAAGGAGAAGGAGGAGGAGAAAGAGAGACAGAGAAGAAGGAGGAGAAAGAGAAGAAGAAAGAAGAGAGAAAGAGAAAGAGAGGGAAAAAGAGAGAAGGAGAAGGAGGAAAATGAGAGAAGGAGAAGGAGAAGGAGGAAAATGAGAGAAGGAGAAGGAGAAGGAGGAAAATGAGAGAAGGAGGAGGAAAATGAGAGAAGGAGAAGGAGAAGGAGAAAGAGAGGGAGAAAAGAAGGAGAAAGAGAGAAGGAGAAGAGGGAGGAAAATGAGAGAAGGAGAAGAAGGAAGAGAAAGAGAGAAGGAGAAAAAGGAGAGAGAAAGAGAGAAGGAGAAAAAGGAGAGAGAGCGAAAGAGAGAGAAGGAGAAAGAAAGGGGGAGAAAGAGAGAAGAAGGAGGTGGAAGAGAGAAAGAGAGAAAAGGAAGAAGGAGGAGAAAGAGAGGAGGCGGAGGAGGAGAGAGAAATAGGAAGATAGAAGGAATGGGAGTGAGTGAGGAGATTGAAGAGAAGGGTAAGTGGAAGAGAAGACAAAGAGAAACAAAAAAGATGAAGAAATAGAAGAAATAAGACGAAAAAAAGAGAGGGAGTAAAAGTCGAGAAAAGGAAAGATAATATTAGGAGAGGAAATCAAGCGAGAAAAGAGGAAGAGGATTGACCGATAAAAAAGAGAGAAACGGTAAAATAAGAAAAAAGGAAGAGTAAAGAAAAAAAGGAAAAAATTGCAATAGAGGGCGAATCCTACAAAATAGAAAGATAAGAAGAGAGAGAGAGAGAGAGAGAGAGAGAGAGAGAGAGAGAGAGAGAGAGAGAGAGAGAGAGAGAGAGAGAGAGAGAAAGAGAGAGAGAAAGAGAAAGAGAGAGAGAGAGAGAGAGAGAGAGAGGGAGAGAGAGAGAGAGAGAAAGAGAGAAAAAGAGAGTGAGAAAGAGAGAGAGAGAAAGAGAAAGAGAGAGCAAGAGGGAGAGAAATAAAAAGAGAGAAAAAACAAAATGATGATAATAATAATGACAAAATAATAATAAAAAATAAACGATGTAAAACAGCAACCGTGATTGACTGATTTTCCATCCATCAGATTAACCCTCTTTCAAAAAAAAAAAAAAAAAAAAAAAAAAAAAAAAATAACAAACGCACCCAAACCTCCGTACGCAAAATCTGTGA
>NC_091586.1:19570747-19573247 GCF_042767895.1 Penaeus vannamei
GATTAGAATGATAATGATAATAGTGATAATGATAGCAATAATAATAATAATAATAGTAGTTCACATACCAATTAGTATCTGAACGAAAATATTAATCATAATAATAATGACACTCCTGCTCAAATTGCCAAATATCTAAAAAACAGTACAAAATAATTAATAAATAATGAATGAATAAATATATGAAAAAATTAACAATAATAACAATAGATAAAAAAAAATAATAAATTCCCTCCTTCTTTCTGGCGACTTCTGGCAGTCCGTCCCTCGCCGAAGTCCCGGATGAGCAATGACCAAAACCCAGTAGCAAAAACATAAAAACAAAAATGAAAATAATAAACAATACTAAATATAGATAAATACATTTTTAAAAATACCTCCTTCACTCTGGCGACCTTTGGCAGCCCGTCCCTCGCCGAAGTCCCGGATGAGCAATGACCAAAAACCAGTAGTAAAGAAATAAAAATAAAAATAATAAACAATATTAATAAATAGATCAATACATTTTTAAAAATGCCTTCTTCACTCTGGAGACCCCTGGCAACACGTCCCTCGCCGAAGTCCCGGATGAGCAATGACCAAAAACCAGTAGCCAAGAAATAAAAACAAAAATAACAAACAATACTAATAAACAGATAAATGATTTTTTAAAAATGCCTCCTTCACTCTGGCGACCCCTGGCAACCCGACCCCCGCCGAAGTCCCGGATGAGCAATGACCAAAACCCAGTAGCAAAAACATAAAAACAAAAATGAAAATAATAAACAATACTAAATATAGATAAATACATTTTTAAAAATACCTCCTTCACTCTGGCGACCTTTGGCAGCCCGTCCCTCGCCGAGGTCCCGGATGAGCAATGACCAAAAACCAGTAGCAAAGAAATAGAAATAAAAATAAAAAATAATAAACAATACTAAATATAGATAAATAAATTTTCAAAAAATGCCTCCTTCACTCTGGCGACCTCTGGCAGCCCATCCCCCGCCGAAGTCCCGGATGAGCAATGATCAAAAACCAGTAAACAAGAAATAAAACTAAAAATAACAAATAATACTAATAAACAAATAAATGATTTTTAAAAAATGCCTCCTTCACTCTGGCGACCCCTGGCAACCCGTCCTCGCCGAAGTCCCGGATGAGCAATGACCAGTAACAAAAACATACAAACAAAAATAAAATTAATAAACAATACTAAATATAGATAAATAAAATTTCAAAAAATGCCTCCTTCACTCTGGCGACCCCTGGCAACCCGTCCCCCGCCGAAGTCCCGGATGAGCAATGGCGGCGCGTATCTCCCGCGCGAATCACGTGTCTCCGTCGCGAGCGATCGGTCAGCGTGACGTGGCACAACCAACGCTTCCTCTATCTCCTTATCAGCGTCATTTATCTTCGTCTTTATCGCGATGGAGGAATGATGGGTTAGGGTGCTTCGGGGTGGGTGAGATATCGGTGTGGGTTGGAAGGGTTGCCATATTTTTGTGGCTTTTTATTTCTTTTTCTTTTTTCTTTACCTGTTTTTTTCTGGTTCATTTTTTTTCTGTTCTCATTACAGACATCATTATTCTTATTATGACCATTCTTCTTATTCTTATTCTTATTGTTCTTGTTATTATTTTCAAGATTGTTATTATTATAATTATTATTATTATTACTATTATTATTATTATTATTATTATTATCATTATTATTATTATTATTATTATTATAATTATTGTTATTATTATTATTATTATTATTATCATTATTATTATTATTATTATTATTATTATTATCATCATTATTATTATTATTGTTATTATTATTATTATTATTATTATCATTATTATCATTATTATTATCATAATCATTATCATCAATATTATCATCATTATCATTACCATCAACATAATTATCATTATTATCAATATTATTATCATTATCATTATTATCAACATAATTATCATTATTATCATTGTTATTATCATTATCATCATCATTATTATTAGTAGTAGTAGTAGTGGTAGTAATATCATCATCATTATTACTGTTATCATTTTGATCATCATCGTCATACCGCCATTAATATCAAAATTGCAATAACACACCTACCATTATCTTTCTTATTGTTATTTTTGTTATTATCATTATTGTTATCATTCTTAGCTTCATGATATTTACTAATATTAGTAGTAGTAGTAGTAGTATGATTAGTAGTAGAAGTAATAGAAATAGTAGTCGTAGTAGTATGATTATTGTTATCATTATTATCATCATTGTCATCATCACTATTGTTATTATTATCATTATTATTATTATTATTATTATTATTATTATTATTATTATTATTATTATCATTATTATCATTATTATTATTATTATCATTATTATTATTATTATTATTATTATTATTATTATTATTATTATTATTATTATTATTATTATTATTATTATTATTATTATTATTATTATTATTATCATTATCATTATTATTATTGTTGTTGTTATTATTATTATT
>NC_091586.1:19634466-19639466 GCF_042767895.1 Penaeus vannamei
AGGAGAGGGAGAAGCAATGGATGTGTTTCACTTTTTTTCTCTTTTTTTCTTTTTTTCTTTTCATTTCTTCTATTTTTCTCCTCCTCCTTTTCCTCATCCTCTTCCTCTTTTTCCGTCTCTTTATCCGATAACCAAAATCTCTTCCTCGTCTTCCATGGTCTCCTACTGCTCTTCTTTATTCCTCCTATTCCTTCTCCCCAACACCACCTCTTCTCCCCCCTCCTTTTTCTTCCCTTTGCTCTTCGTCCCCTCACCTCCATTCTCTTTTTTCGTCTTCCTTCTTCCTCTTCCTCTTCTCAACCATTATCACCACCTCCTCTTTCTCCTCATACTCGCAACACCTTTTCATTCTCTTTCCCTTTCTTTCCCTCCTCCCCCTCCTCTTCTTCCACCATCTTCTCCACTTCCACCGCCACCTCCTCCTCCTCCACCCTCCACATCCTTCTTCACCTCCATCTCAACCATCACTGCCTCCCCTTCCTCCTCCTCCTCCACCACCACTTCCTCCTCCTCCTTCTCCTCCTCCTCCCCCTCCTCCTCCTCCTCCTCCTCCTCCTCCTCCTCCCTCCTCCTCCTCCTCCCTCCTCCTCCTCCTCTACCACCACCACCACCAACACCATCACCACTACCCCTCCTCCATTTGCACCACCCCACACATCCTCCTCCACCACCACCACCACCACCACCTCCTCCTCCTCCTCCACCTCCTCCTCTTCCCCCTCCTCCTCCTCCTCCTCCCCTCCTCCCCTCCCTCCCTCCTCCTCTTCCCCCTCCTCCTCCTCCTCCTCCCCGCCTCCTCCCTCCTCCTCCTCCTCTTCCCCTCTCCTCCTCCTCCCTTCCCCCTCCTCCTCCTCCTCCTCCTCCTCCTCCTCCTCCTCCTCTTCCCCTCCTCCCTCCTCCCACTCTTCCCCCTCCTCCTCCTCCTCCTCCTCCTCCCTCCTCCTCCCACCTCCCCTTCCCTCCTCCTCCTCCTCCACCTCCTCCTCCCTCCCACCTCCTCCTTCTCCTCCCTCCTCCTCCTCCCTCCCTCCCTCCTCCCTCCTCCTCCTCCCCTCCTCCTCCACCTCCTCCACCTCCTCCACCTCCTCCCTCCCTCCCTCCTCCCTCCTCCTCCTCCTCCTCCTCCTCCCTCCTCCTCCTCCTCCTCCTCCTCCTCCCCTCACAACGATCCAATTCATAATCTAAAGTTACGGTCTCGAAAACCCTAACAATCAAACCTCACCCTTACAGTACAATACCATAAGACCCAAAATCCCTCCAACACTATCCAAACCAAAAAAAAAAAAAAAAAAAAAAAAAAAAAAAAACACACACACACACACAGAAAAAAATAACCTTTGTCAAAGCGCGTGATTGATGTTTGGAAAAGTGTATAGCCTTAAAAGTAGTAATTAGAATCGCGCCACAATTTACGAAAGATGCTCACCCTCGGCCCCGGAAAGATGGCGGCGGCGGATAGCTCACGAGGGGGATCGGTCGCCTCTCGACACACACGCGCGGAGGGCGGGGGAGGAGGGGAAGGAGGGGAGGTAGGGTGGAGGGGAGGAGGGAGAGGGAAGGAGGAGGGAGGAGGGTAACAGGAGTGGGGAAGGAGGAGGAGATGGAGGAGGAGAGGCAGGAGGAGGAAAGTGAAAATGAGGGGAGAAGGAGGGAGGGAAAAGGAGGAGAGGGTAAGGTGAGGAAGGAGGGAGGAGGGAGGGGTAGGGGAAGGAGGGGGAAGGGGGAAGGAGGGAGGGGATGGAAGGATGAAGAATAGGAGGAAGGAGGGAGGGGGAAGGAGGGGAAGGAGGAGGGAGCAGGAAGGGGGAGATGAGTAGGAGAAGGAGGGAAGGAAGGAAGAGTGAGTAGAGAAAGGAGGGAGGGAGAGGAGTAAATTAGGAGGGAGGGGAGTAGGGGAGGAGGGTAGAGGGTAGGATAAGGAGGGAGGGAAGGAAGAGGGAAAGGAGAGGAGGTAGAGTAGGAAAGGAGGGAGGGTAGGGGAAGGAGGAAGAGGAAGAAGAGGAGGGTGAAGAAGGAGGAAAAGGTGAAGGAGGAGGGAAAGGGAGGAGAGTAAGGAGGGAGGGGGAGGGGAAGGAAGAGGGGAGGGGAAAAGGAGGGGAAGGAGGGTAGGAGAAGGAGGGGAGGGGAAGGAAAGGAGGGGAAGGAGGAGGAGGTAGGGTAGGAGAAGGGAGGGAGGAGTGTGGAGAAAGAAGGAGGGAGGGGGTGGAGGGGAAGGAGGGAGGGAGGAGGGGAAAGGAGGGGAAATAGGAGAAGGAAGGAAAAGGAGGGAGGGGAGGTAGGAGAAGGAGGGAAAAGGAGGGAGGGGTAAGAGAAGGTGGGAGGGGAGGGATGGTAGGAGAAGGAGGGTAGGAAAAGTTGGGGAAGGGAAAGGAGGGGAGGTAGGGTAGGAAAAGGAGGGAGGGGAGGAAAGGAGTTGGGGAGAGAGGAAGAGGGGGAGGAGTAGGGTTGGGGAAGAAGGGAGGGGAGGAAGAGTGGAGGAGGGGAAGGAGGGTGAGAGTGGAAGGGTAGAAGAATGACAGAAGGGAAGAAGAAGGGGGGAAGGGAATAACGTTGGGGAAGGAAGGAGGGGAGGAAGAGTGAGGGAGAGGAGTAAGATTGGGGAAAGAAGGAGGGGAAGGAGGGGGGGGTAGAGAAAAAAGTTCTCACCCGCAATGATTTATTCCCGAAAGTTAAAAAGAAAAAAACATGTATATATAATTCTAAAAAAAAAACAAATGAGCAAAATAAAAAAAAACAAAAATAATTATTATAGTGGTAATGACAATATTATTGCAACTGATAAAAATAATAATGATTTTAGTAATAATAGTAGTGGTCATAATGATGATAACAATAATTATGTGGATGATAAACAATAGCGATAACGACAATAACAATACTGGAAATGATGATAATAGTAATGATAATCATGATAACAAAGTTATAAAAAATGATTATGATAATAATGATAATAAAAATGATAATGATAATAATATTAATAATAACAATTACTACTACTACTAATAATAGCAACAATAATGATAGCACAACAATAATAATAATAATAATAATAATGATAAAGATGATGATAATGATAATAATGATGATAATAACAATTGTAATGATAATAATGATAACAACAATAATGATAATGATGATGATAATATTGATAATAATAATGATATAAATGATAACTATAATAATAGTAACAATAATGATGACAATGATAAAGATAATAATAATAATAGTACTACTGCTAAAAATAGTGATAATGATAATAACAATGAAAATAATAATAATGATAATGATAATAACAATGATGATAATAATAATGATAACAATATACATATATATGAATATATATATATATATATATATATATATATATATATATATATATATATGTATGTATGTATGTATGTATGTATGTATATACATACATATACTTCTTCTCTCAAAAAGAAAAGAAACGAAAACCCAAAAAAAATGCAAAAGAAAAACAAAAGACAAAGCACACGAGCCTCAGCTGTATGTGAACGAAAGTGTCGGCCAGATTAAGCCGCGTTAGTTCACATCCCCCGCGCAGCCCCGAGCGGACACGACCGTAGAATTAAGCTCGTGAAAAATGACTGGAACACATCATACATCTTGTACAGCGTAGTTCAAACTATCAATTGTCAGAGCAACAAGACCCCGCCATGATGGAGAGATAGTTGGGGCGAGGAGAGAGGAGGTGGGGGTGGTGGTGGGGGAGGTGGTGGGGGAGGTGGTAGGGGTGGGGGTGGAGGTGGAGGGGGAGGTGAAGGTGGGGGGTGGTTGAGGTGGTGGTGGGTTGGGGGTGGTGAGGTGGAGGCGGAGGTGGAGGGTGGGGGAGGAGGAGTGGGGGAGGTGGAGGGGGAGGGGGAGGTGGAAGGGGAGGTGGTGGGGGTGGTGGTGGTGGAGGTGGAGGGGGAGGTGGAAGGGGAGGTGGATGTGGAGGGGGAGGGGGAGGGGGAGGTGGGGGTGGAGGTGGAGAGGGAGGGAGGGGGAGGGGGAGGGAGGAGGTGGGGGTGGAGAGGTGGTGGTGGAAGGGGAGGTGGAGGCGGAGGCGGAGGTGGAGGCAGAGGGAGATAAATAAGTTGTGAAAGGAGAGGTGGAGGAGGAAGAGGAGATGAAGTGGAGAAGATGGGTGAAAATGTAGAGGTGGAGGTAAAGGCAGAGGCAGAGGAGGGAGAAGAAAAGAAGAAAAAGGAACTAGGATAGGAGGAGGACGAGGGAAACAGAAGAAAGAGGACGGATATATATATATATATATATATATATATATATATATATATATATATATATATATATATATATATATACATATATATATATATATATACGTATATATATATATATATATATATATATATATATATATATATATATATATATATATATATATATATATATATGCGTATATATATATATATATATATATATATATATATATATATATATATATATATACATATGTGTGTGTGTGTGTGTGTGTGTGTGTGTGTGTGTGTGTGTGTGTGTGTGTGTGATTTATCATTATCATTACCATTAGCATCATTGTTATCATTACCATTGCTGTTGTTATTACTATTATTATTACCGTTGACCTTATCACATAATATCATAAATATTATCATTACTATCATCAGTATCATTCTGATCAGATTTATTCTTGCCAACACACACCCATACATTCACACAAACAAACAAACAAGTATAGAAAAATAAAAACACACACACATACACACATCGATAGAACGCACGCCCATACACAGAAACACACACGCACACACACACACACACAGGCACACACACACCGATAGAACACACGCCCATACACACGCACACGCACACACAAAAAAATAATGATATAGATTTTTTTCCAATTCTAACCAAACTAATCGTACCATAGGCCTACCATTAGGGAAAATTGTGCATACGAGAGCTAGTAATTATGACTTTGACACATCAGAATGAATATGATAAATGTGACAGCCAGT
>NC_091586.1:19664466-19671966 GCF_042767895.1 Penaeus vannamei
CTTTTTTTATTCTATCTCCCTCCCTTCTTCCCTCTTTTTCTGTCTCGGAAGGATAGAGAGAAATGAAATAAGGGGGGAAGAGAAGAGAAATATATGAATACAGGAGGTGGGAGAACAGGGAGTAAACGAGGGGTTACAGAATAATGAAGGAAATAAACAAAAGCGCACGGATGGTTGAGCGAGCGAAGAGGAGAATGAGGGGGAAAGGGGAAAAGCGAGAGAGAGAGAGAGAGAAAAAAAGATATGGAAGCAAATGAGAATCAATGACGGAGATAAATCCACATAAAAGCATAAATTTCACACGAAAGAATGATCATG
Organism: Penaeus vannamei; assembly: GCF_042767895.1. Taxonomy (NCBI): domain Eukaryota; kingdom Metazoa; phylum Arthropoda; class Malacostraca; order Decapoda; family Penaeidae; genus Penaeus; species Penaeus vannamei. The sequence goes on from NC_091586.1 coordinate 19,664,785, forward strand.
TGGGAAAACGTGCAATATAAAGACTAAGTTGCACGGGCGTCTGTCGGACGAGGTTTTGCAATCGCGAAACCATATGTACATACATAGATACACATATATACACACATATACACACAGACACACACACACAAACACAAATAAACACACACACACACACACGCGCGGCCGCACGCTCGCACATACACACATATATATATGTATATTTTTTCTCGTTTTATTTATATATATAAACAAAACAGGAAAGAAAATTGCAAAATTAGCAATCGCCCCCTTCATTATAAAAAGGAGGAAGAAGAAAAAGAAGAAGAAGGAAATGAAAAAGAAGAAAAACATGGCGAAGAAGAAAGAATGAAGAAAAAGAAGTGAGATGACGAAGAGGAGGAGGAAGCGGAAAAAAAAAGAATATGAGGATGATGAAAGGAGGAAAAATCAAAACCTAAAATCAAAAGAAAGAGATGATGATGATGACAAAAAAATGAACAAAAAAAGAAATAGAGAAGAAAAGAGAAAGGAAGAAGAAGAAAGACAGGAAAGAGGAGAAACAAAGAGAAGTAAATAAGGGATAAAGAAGAAGAATGGAGAAAATTTAGAAAAGGAAAAAAGAAGAAGAAGAGAAGAAAGAAAAAGAAAAAAAAGCTAAGAATGAAAGAAAAAAAAACAAAAAAAGAAAGAAAGAAGAAAAACAAAAACAGAAACACAAAACAAAACAAAAAAACGGAAAACGCCCCCCAACGCCAGAATCAACTGACCTTGCTCCCGGAAGAGGATAACGCGCCGCCTGCTACCTCTCCCTCCCCCCACTCCCACTCCCTCCACCTCCTCACTCCCCTCCCCCACCCTCACCCCTCCACCCCCTCCCCCACCCTCCTCGCGCCCCGAAACCAACCAGAGCTCTCCCCCCCCTCCCGCCCACCTCCACTCCACACCCCCCACCCCCACCCTCACCCCCTCCACTCCTCCCCCACCCCCACCTCACCCCCTCTCCGCCCCGACCAACCAGAGCTCTCCCGACAGACCCCAACTGACAGCAGACACGTAGATAACAGATATGTCTAGTTCATGACCAGAGGATATTGGCGCGGGGCGTGATCTGAGGGAGAAGCGCCCCCCCCTCCCCCCCTCCCCCTCTCACTTCCCCTCGCTTCCCCTCTCTCTCTCGCTCTCTCTCTCCCCTCTCGCTTTATCCCTTGTTCCTATTTCCTCTCTTCCTCTGTCTTCCCTCTCTCTCTTCAATTGAGTTTTGTGTCGTGTTCTTTTTTTTCTCTTATTCTTTCTCTCTTCTCCCTTTCTATTTTGATCTTTTCTCTCTCCTCTCTTCCCTTTTCTTCCCTTCCCCCTTTCCCCTCTATTTCCCCTCCCTTCCCCCTTCTCCTCTTTTCCCTCTCTTCTCCTCCCCCTTCCCCTCTCTCCCCCTCCCCACCTCTCCCCTCTCTTCCCTTCCTATCTCTCCCCTCTCTTCATCCTTACCCCTTCCCTTCTCTTCCCCTTCCCCTCTCTTCCTTTCCCCTCCCCCATCTTCCACCTTCCCTCTGTCCCCCTTCCTCCACTTCCTGCCTTTGTCCTCTTCCTCTTCCTCTGTTGCTTCCCCTTGTTTTTCTTTCTTGCTTCCCTTTCTTTTTCTTGTTTTGTCCTTTCTCCTTATCTGCACGTATGTGTTGTTGTTGTTTTGTTTCTTCCTCCTCTTCCTTACCCGCTATCCTTTTCTCCTTCCTTCTTTTATCTCCTCTCCCTTCTCCTCTCCCCTCTCCACCGCATAATTTTTACTTCCCTGTCAACCTGTTTCTCCGTTATCATCGTCTCCTCCTCTTCCATTTCCTTCCCTTCGCCTCTTCCTCCTCCCACTGCTGCTTCTCCTCCTCCTCCTCCCTCCTCCTCTTATTCTTCCTCTTCCTTTCCACATCCTCTTCCTCCTCCATCTCTTCCTCCTCCTCCTACTCCACCCCCTGCTCCCTCTTCTTTCCCTTCCTTCCTTCTCCCCACTCCCTCCTTCAAACCCTCTTCCTTCCTCCTCTTCTCCACCCTCCTCCTCCTTCCCTTCCTTCCTCCTCCAATCCCTCCCTCACACACCCTCCCTCCATCCTTCCCTCTCTCCCCAGCCAATATCCTCCTCCTCCCTTCCCTCCCTTCTTCACACCCTCCCATCCCTCCCCTCCTCCTCCACCCGCCCTCCCTCCACCTCCTTTCCTTCCTCCACTATCAATATCCCTCCTCCCCTCCTCTCCCTCTCCCTCTCCCCTCTCCCTCCCTCTCCTCCTCCCTCTCCCTCTCCCTCCTCTCCCCTCCCTCCTCTCTCCCCTCTCTCCCTCCCCTCCCTCCTCTCCCCTCTCCCCTCTCCTCTCTCCCCTCCTCTCCCCTCCTCTCCCCTCCCCTCCTCTCCCCTCCTTTCCCCTCCCCTCCTCCTCTCCCCTTTCCAGAAGAGGGGAACCGAAGGGTCTTTTTCCCCTCTCGAAAGTTTCCCCTCAAAATGATCGACTTCAAGTGCTTTCGTATCAATGGGTTCTGGTCCGGATCCCGTTTTCTTTTCCCCTTTTTTATCATTTTTATTTATTTTTATAGGGGTGTCTTTTTTATTTTGCGTTTCTTTCTCGTGGATGTGGTTATATATATGCGGGTGTGGTAGCGGGGGTTTATGGGGTGGGGGGGAGGGATAGGGATGGAGGGGTTGTGTTTGTTTGTTTGTTTGTTTGCAGAGTGTGTTCGTTTATTGCGTGTGTGTGTAAGTGTGTAGGTTTGTTTTGAATGCGTAAATTGTGTATGAGTGTGTGCGCATGTGTGTATATGTGTGTGTGTATGTGTGTGTGTGTTTATGTGTGCGTGTTTTGTATACATGAATGTATGTGTTTGTGTAAGTGTGTTTCCATGAAAGTAAAAAAGATAAAAAGGTACAAATTGATACCAATATCGAAATGCCTTGAGGAAAACGTACATACATACTCACTTACCCATTAACACTAGCACTTACCCATCCGCTCCTCATCCCTTACCCATTACCCATTCATTCTAATTACATCTGACTCTATTATCCATCTGTTGAGCTAATTCCTCCCCCCCCCCCTGTCACCCTCCCTTTCCCTCCCTTTCCCTCCCCTCACTTTCTTTTATTCACTCCCCTCCCTCCATCCCTCCCTCTCCTTCTCCTTCATTCTCTCCTTCCCTTCTCCCTCTTTCATACCCCCTCCCCTCCTCCCTAATATCACCCCTCCTTTTCCTCCTCCATCCGTCTCCCTCCTTCCCTCTCTCCACCCCTCTCCCTCTCCCCCTTCTCCCCTCCCCTCCCATACCACCTGTCTAACATTCCCTCCCTTTCCCTCTCCTCTCCCTTCCATCCCCCTCCCCCTCCTCACACAACCTCCGCTCCATCCTTCCCTCCCCCGCCATCCCTCTTCCATCCCTCTCCCATCATTCTTCCATCCTTCTCCTCCTCTCCCTCTTCCTACCACTCCCTCTCTCCTCCATGTCCCCCTTCCCCACCCCCCTACCCTTCTCATCCTTCCATCCCTCCTCCTTCTCCCTCATCTCTCCTCACTCCTCAATACAACCCCCTCCTCTCCTTCCCCCCTCCCATCCCTCCACCCTCTTCCCCTCCCTCTCCCCTTCCTTCCCTCTCTCCCTCTTCTTCCTCTCCCTCTTCCCACCCTCCCTCGCCTCCCTGTCCCTCCCTCTTCCCTCTCCTCCTCCTCCTCCAACCCTCTACCCTCCTCTCTCCTCAATACAACCCTCTCCCTCTCCCCCCCCTCCATCCCCCCACCCTCTACCTCCCCCACCCTCTATCCCCCCACCCTCTCGCCTCCACCCTCCACCCTCTATCCCTCTCCCACCCCTCTCCCCTCCTTCCCACTCCATGGTTGATGGATGGAGAGATGGATGGGTGGGTGGGCGGATAGGTGGATTAGGAGATGGATGGATAGAGGGATGGGTGGGTGGAGAGAGGGATGGGTGGGTGGATAGATAGGGAGGTGGATAGATGGGAGGGTGTATGGATAAGCGAGATGGGTGGATGGATAGAGAGATGGGTGGGGTGAGTGGATAGGTAGGGGGGTTGATGGATAGAATGATGGGTGGGTGGGTAGGAGGATTGATGGATAGATTGGGGGTGGATGGATAGAGAGATGGATGGGTGGGCGGGTGGGTGAATGGATGGATAGATAGACGGGTGGATGGATGGTGGGTGGATGGATAGATAAGCGGGATAGGTGGATGGATAAAGAGGTGTATGTGTGGGTGGGTAGATGGATGGATAGAATGGGGGTGGATAGATGGATAGAGAGGTGGGTGGGTGGAAGGATAGGTGGGTGGATGGATGGATAGATATGAATGTAGATATAGATATCGATAGATACAGATACGGAAATCGATAATGACATTGATCTAATTATGGATATAGATATCCATATACAAATACACATTCATATACTTATATGTATAGCTATAGATATAAATATAGTAATAGATACAGATATAGATCGATAGATATGAACATAGATATAGATACAAACAGATAAATAAATATATATAGATATAGGAGAAGAAGCAGATAGATCGATAAACAGACAGACAGACAGACAGACAGACAGATAGATAGATAGATAGATAGATAGACAAACAGACAGATAGACAGACAGATAGATTGGTATGCCTGTTTCAAAAATCCTTGATAACTGTCCCATTCTTTCCACATATTTTTTCCCCATTAAGAACATAAACATTTGAAGGGAGGAAAAAAATAACAAATTGAAGATGAAACTCCATTGGGGAGGAAATGAATCCTAACAGACCTGGACGAGTTGGCTTTCGTGAAATATCTCTCCCGGAAGTGACATTAAGGAGAGAAATAAATTAACTGTCCCAAAATAGGCCACGCTAGGAGAGGAGGGAAAAAAAGGAAAAAAAGGGGAAAAAAGGGGAGATAGGTTTGAAATAGAGAGGAAATGGGTTGGATATAAAAAAAAATATGATAATGATAATTTTAAAAATAATTGTAATAAAAAAGATAAATGGGTTAGAAAACAGAAGAAAAAATAAAAAGGGTTTATATAGAAAAGGAAATAGGTTTAAAAAGAAAGAAAAAAATAGTGTTTTTTATATATATAGATTGCGTTCTACTATCACCTCCCCCCCCCCCCCTATCCCCACTCCCGAGAAATATGATGTCTGTGGAGAATAAAATGACATATGGATAAAGGAAAGAGATAGAAAAGGACTGGTGGGAGAGAGAGAGAGAGAGAGAGAGAGAGAGAGAGAGAGAGAGAGAGAGAGAGAGAGAGAGAGAGAGAGAGAGAGACAGAGAGAGAGAGAGCGCGGAAATAAATAGAATAGAGAGGAAGAGGCAGCGAAATAAATAGAGAGAGAGAGAAAGAGCAAAATAAATAGAGAAAGAGAGAGAGAGAGACAGAGACAGAGAGAAAGAGAGCGAAATAAATAGAGAAAGAAAGAAAGAGACAGAGAGAGAAATAGAGAAAGAGAGAGAGAAAAACAGAGACAGAGACACAGAGAGCGAAATAAACAGAGAAAGAGAGAGAAAGAGAGAGAGAGAGAGAGCGCTGATGGCAGTGGTCAGGAACAAAGTGGGATACCAGCGCGGCCGCCCCGATTCCCCTGGGGACGCCCATCCTCAAGACGAACTGCCGCCATCATGACAGACGCCTCTCCTCAGGGGCGGGGTGAGGGGGGGTGAGGGGAGGAAGGAGGGAGGAGGGGAAGGAGGGGAGGGAGGGGAAGGAAGGGAGTGGAAGGAAAGGGGGAGTGGAAGGGGTGGAAGGAGGGGCGGAGGGTGAGGGAGGAGGGGGAGAGGGAAAAGGGGGAGAAAGGAGGGGGAAGAGGGGAAGGAGAGGGAGAATGAGGGAGGAGGGGAAAGGGAGGAAAGGGGGGGGCGGGGGGAGGGGAAAGAAGGAGGAAGGAGGGGAAGGGAAGAGAGAGGAGAATGAGGGGAGGAAGGAGGAAGGCAGAAGGGGAGGTGAGGGGAGAAGGAGGCCGGAGAAAAGGGGAGGAAGGAGAGAAGGGAAGAAAGATGGGAGAGGAAGAGAGAGAAGGTAAAAAGGAAAGAGGAGGGAAGGGAGGGGAGAGAGAAAGGGAAGGAGGGAAAGAAGAGAAAGAGAGAGAGGAAGAGGGTAAAAGGAGAGAAGGGACAGAAAAGTAAAAGAAGAAGGAGGGAGGGGAAGGAAGTGGAAAGAGAAGATAGGAAAGAAGAGAAAAGAATGAGAGAGAGAAAGAAAGAAAAAGAAGAAAGGAATGAAGGGGAAGTAGAAGGTAGAAGGAAGAGGAAGAGAGAAACGAAAGGAGGGAAAAAAGAGAAAGAAAAGAGGGAGGGAGAGAATAGGAAAGAGAAAAGAAAAAATAAAGAGCAAAAAGAAGAGACCGAAAAAAGGAGAGAAAGAAAAGAGAAAGAGAGAAAGAAGGAAGGGAGGAAGAAGGGAGGGAAGAGATAGGAAAGAGAGAAGAAAAAGAGTGAAAGAAGGAAGAAAGAAAGATAAAAAGGAGGGAGGTGGAAGGAGGAGACGGAGAGAATGGAGAAAGAGAAAGGTAGACAGAGAAAAGGAAGATAAAGAAGGGAAGGAAAGGAAGAAGGAGAAAGGAGTAAGAAAATAGGATAAAGGAACGAGAGATGGACAAAGGACGCAAGGAAGAAGAAGAAAAAAGGGAACAGGCAACATAGAAGAAGAGGAGAAAGGAAGAAAGAAGAAAAGAAGAATGGATGAAAAAGAGAGAAAGAAAGAGGCTTAGAAGAAGAGTAAATGGAGGAAGAGGAGTAAAAGAAGAAAAAGAATATGAAAAAGGGCAATAAGAGAGAGAGTGAAAGGAGAGGAAGAGAATAACAAAGAAAAAGAGAGAAGATGGAGGGAGAGAAAGGGATAGAGAAGAAGGAGGAGGAAAGGAGAACCAGGAAGGAAAAAGAGAGAAAATAAAAAGATAAAAGATGGCTAAGATTAATAGAGAGAGGATTGAGAAAGAGGGATAGTGAGGCTGAAACTGTTTTCATTCATTAAAGATATTATAATTATCATTATTATCATTACTACCATTATTGTTATTATTATCATTACATTTATTATTATCATTATCCTTATTAGTATTATTATCATTATTATTAATGTTACTATTACTATTATCATCATTATCATTATTATTATTATCATCATTATTATCATTATCATTATTATTATCATTATTATTATTATTATTATT
>NC_091586.1:19674466-19676966 GCF_042767895.1 Penaeus vannamei
GAGAGAGAGAGAGAGAGAGAGAGAGAGAGAGAGAGAGAGAGAGAGAGAGAGAGAAAGGGGAGAGGTGGGGAAAGGAAAGGAGAAGGGTGTCATTGATAAGCATGATCATGAAAATAACAATCGTAATAGTCAAAATAACAATAATAACTCTTCTTCCTGTTTAGAGAACCACTTCTTCCTCTTCCTTATTTCTCTATCTCCTCTTTCCCATCCTTTCTTCACTTCTCCATTCTCCACCTCGTCTCCTTTCCTCCTTCCCCGCATCCTCTTCTTCCATCCTCCTTCCTCCTTCCTCTTCCTTCCCCACCTCCTCCTTTACTCGCCTTCTCCTCTTCCCTCTTTCTCTACGTCCTCATCCCCCCTTATTCTCTATATCCTTCTTCCTTCTCTCCTTCTTCCTTTCTTTCCCTCCCTCTCCCTTTTTCCTTCCCCACCTCCTCCTTTACTAGCCTTCTCCTCTTCCCTCTTTCTTTACTTCTTCCTCCTCACTCTTCCTCTATCTTCTCCTCCCTTCTCCCCTTCTTCCTTTCTTTCCCTCCATCTCCTTTTTTATTTCTCACTTCCTCTCTTCCTACCACCTCCTCCCACTTTCTCCATATCCTCCTCCTCCCCTCCTCCTTTCCCTCTTTTCCCTTTCCCTTCCTCCCCCTCCCCCACCCTTTCCCTGTCTTCTCCCTTCCTCACTCCTCCCTTTATGTATCCCCATTTTTCCCCCGCCCTCATCCTTTCTTCTGCTTCCGTCCCCCTCTTCCTCCTCCTTCTCCCATCCTCTCCTTCCTTCCTCCCCCCTTCCTATCCCTTTTCCCTCTCCCTCCCTCGACCCTTCCTCCACTCCCCTGTTCCCCTTCCTCCCCTCCCTCCCTCCCTTCCCCCCCTCCTCCCCCTCCCTTCCTCCCCTCCCCTCCCCCCTCTTCCCTCCTTCCTCCCATCCCACCCCCAGTACCATCAACCCCCCCTTCACCCCAAGACCGCAAGGGGGGAAACTCGAGTAAAATCTGAATAAAGATCAAAATATAGAACAAAAAAAATATTGAAATGATTCCTCCCCCCTCTCTCCTTTCTTCCTCTCTCCCCTTCCCCTTTCCCCTCTCCCCTCCCCTCCCCCCTCTCCCCACCCCACCCCCCCGCACGGATTCTATCAAATAAGGAAAAAAAAAAGGAATTCAATTTTGGGGCCGAAGAGGAGAGAGAGATTGCCCCCCCCTTCCCCCCACCCCACCCCACCCCCACCCCCGCCGCGTCCAAGAGATATGACCGATGGGTGTCCACTCACCACCATTTTTTTTTGGGGGGGGGGGATTTTTGGGTGGTGGGGGGAGTTGGGGAGTTGGGGAAGGGGGGTTGGGTGGGGGGGAATGAGGGTGTGAGGGGGAGGGATGATTTTTGGGTGGGGGATTTTGGGTGGGGGAGTTGAGGGGAAGGGGGTGATGGAGTGAAGGGGGATAAAGGGTGGTGGTTGAGGGAGGGGTGGGGGGATGAGGAGTTGAGGGGGGATGGGGAGATAGGGGTTGGAGGGTGAGAGGGTGAGGGTGGGGTTGAAGGGGGTAGGGGAGGGGTTGGGTGGTGCTGAAGGGAGGGGGATGAGGGGAGGGTGGGCGTTGGGTGGAAGGGTTGCTGGGGCTTTAGGAGGAGGGGTTGAGAGGAAGGAAGAGAGGGGAAGGGGTGGGGGAGGGTGTTCTGGTGAGACTTGTCTTTCGTTTGGGGAGGGGGTGAAAAGAGGGGGCGAGAGGGGAGATTTCGAAAGAATATTTTCCTTTTTTATTTCTTGCTCTCTCTCATTTCTCACGTTCCATTTCGTTTTTTTATTATTATTATTCCTTTTTATTTCTCTTTTGTGTCCTCTCTCTCTTTCCCCCTACCTTCTCCTTCTATCCCCTCCTCATATCTGCCCCCCCCCCTCTCTCCCATCTATCCATTCCTCTTTCTCCTTCCCCTTACCTCCGGCTTCCCCTCCCTCTCCTCATCTTTCCTCCTTTCCCCCTTCTCCTCCTCACTCTTTCCCCCACCCCCTCCTTTCCCACCACCCCCTCCCTCCATCCCCTTTCCCCACCCCAGCTTCCCTTCCTCACTCCTTCCACTACCCCACCCCACCCCACCTCACCCATCCATCATCCCCTCCCCCTCCCCATCTTTCCCCTCCACCCCTCTCCCTTCCACCCTCCCCATCTTTCCCCTCAAATCCCCATCTACCACAAGCGGCCGCCCACGGAATGTCCGCCAACCTGCTGAGTGGGCGCGATCGGGCGGCGAAGATACGGAGATTCGGAGGGGGTGTGGGCGGGGTGGGTGGGGGTGGGCGTGGGGGGGGCGTGTGGGTGGGCGTGGGGGGGTGGGCGTGGGGGGGGCGTGGTGGGCGTGGGGGTGGGCGGGGGGGGGCGGGGAGGAGGGGTAATGAGAAGACGGGATGGGTGGGGTTGGTAGGGGTGGGCGTGGGAGGGAGTGGGAAGGAAAAGGTTGTGTGAGGGTAATGGGGGAAGAGAGAAAAGAGGAGGAGGAGGAG
>NC_091586.1:19681966-19691966 GCF_042767895.1 Penaeus vannamei
ACCCTCCTTTCCCCACTTCCTCCTTTTCTCCCTCCCTCTCTCCCTCCCTCCCTTTCATCCTTCCTTCCCTCCTTCCTTCTCTCCCCCAGTCACACCCTCCTTTCCCCCTCTCCCTCCCTCCCTCCCTTCCTCTTTCCCTCCCTCCCTCTTTTCCCTCTCCCCCCATATCCCTCCCTCCCTCCCTCCATCCATCCCTTCCTCCCTTCCTCCCTTCCTCCCCCTTTCTTTCCCTCCCTCTCCCCCCCCCCCCTGGCGTAAGATCAAGCCCTTCTTATCTCGAGTAACCACTATCTGTGAATGGGGGGGGGGCTGTGATTTTCTCAAGGGGGGGGGGGGTAATCTTGAGCACAAATCATTTCCTTATCTCTCTTGGCGTCTTCGCCCTTAACTGATATCGGCCCCCTTCTCTTTCTCTCTTTCGCTCTCTCTTTTCTCTCTCTCTCTCTCTCTCTCTCTCTCTCTCTCTCTCTCTCTCTCTCTCTCTTTTTCTCTTTCTCTTTCTCTCTCTCTCTCTCTATCTATCTATCTCTCTCTCTCTCTCTCTCTCTCTCTCTTCCTTTTGCTGTCCCTTTTCTTTCTTTTTCTCTCTCTTATCTTTTTATTTTTATCTATTTTTTTCCTTTATCTCTTTCTCATTTTTGTTTCTTTCTCTTGTTTTTTCTCTCTCTCTTTCTCCCTTTCTCTTTCGCTCTATCTATCTATCTATCTATCTCTTTTTCTTTTTGATTTATGTTTTCATTTATGCCTTCAGCAACTTCTTTCACTTTATTTTTTTTTCTCACGTGCTGTCCTATTTTTTTTGTATATCTTTGTGTCCCTCTTTCGATTTCTCTTCCTTTTCCTTATTCCACTCTTTTACTGTCTTTCTCTCTCACCTTTTCTCTTTCACATTCGCTTTGTCTCTCTACACCTCTCTGGCCTTTCGTCTGTCTGTCTCTCTCTCTCTCTCTCTCTCTCTCTCTCTCTCTCTCTCTCTCTCTCTCTCTCTCTCTCTCCTCTCTCTCTCTCTATCTATCTATCTATCTCTATCTCTCTCTCTTTATCTCTCTCTCTCTCTCCCTTTCTCCATCTTTTCCCATTTCTCTCTCTCTCTCTCTCTCTCTCTCTCTCTCTCTCTCTCTCTCTCTCTCTCTATATATATATATATATATATATATATATATATATATATATATATATATATATATATATATATATATATATATATATATATATATATATATATATATATATATATATATATATATATATATATATATATATATATATATGTATATATATATATATATATATATATATGTATATATATATATATATATATATATATATATATATATATATATATATATATATATATATATATATATATATATATATATATATATATATATATATCTTATCTATGTACCCCTCTCTCTCTTTCTCTTCTCCTTCTCTCTCTCTCTCTCTGTCTCTTTCTCACCTCCCTTCCTCTTCCCTCGTTCTCCGTGTCAACCCTTCTTGACCATCCTGAAGGTTGCAAGATAACGAATGATTATCAATATTGAGATGGCAAGATTGATTGGGGTGGGAGAACCGGGGGGGGGGGGGGTAGGGGAGTAGATTTTTTTTGGGGGGTGGGGGGGAGAGAAAGAGGAGATAAGGAAAAAGAAGAAAGGAATTGCTTGACTTTTTTTTTTTTTTTTTTTTTTTTTTTTTTTTTGCTTATCATAATTATTGTTGTTGTTAGATTTGGTTATTAGTATTCGTATTAGTTAAAGTAATGTTATCTGTTTTAGCATCAATGTCAATATTATTATCATAATCATCATTATCGTCATTATGAGTAATATCATTATCATTATCTTTATCATTATCATTGTAGTTATTATATTATCCTTACTATCAGCATAATAATCATCATCATTGTTATCATCGTTATTATCATTATGATCATTATGGTTAGCTTTTATTATTTTTCTTCCTTATTGTTCTTATTACGATTATCAATATTATCATTACCATTATTATCCTTATTGTTATTATCATTATTATCACAATTATTATTATCATTATTATCATTATTGTTATCATTGCTATTGGTACTACTACTATTATTATTGCCATAGTTACTGTCACTATCATTATGATAATAATGATAATAGTAATAGTAACAATTATCATCATAGCCATAATTGCTGTTGTTATTATTTTTGATTATCATTATTACTATTGAACATTGTTATCATTATCATTACCATCTTTATTATCGTTATTATTGTTGTTATTATTATTATTATTATTATTATTACCTTTGTTATTGTAATTGTTATTGTCAATTATATCTATTTCTATTATCTTTGTCATTATCAATATCTTTAATATTGTCATTATGATTATTTTTATCATTATCAATTTCTTTATTGTCATTTTGATTGTTTTTTTTTTTCATTATCCTGCTCATTATTCTTATTATCGTTGTTATTATTACAATTATTATCATTATTACCTTTATTATTGTTATCATCATTATTATTATTATCATTATTTTTCTTCTCATTATTATTATTACCCCCCACCAAAAAATAAAAGAAAGAAAAAATGAAAAAAAAGAAAAAAAAATCCCCCTCCCCTCAAAAAAAAATAATTGGAAATCTCCCCCTCCCCCCCCCCCCCACACACACCTCCTTAAAAATATATAACAAAAACAAAAACAAATGAACAAATAAACAAACAACAAAAACATGAAAAAATAGAAGAAAAAAAATCCCCCAAGATTCTGCCTAGCCTCGCACGTCCCACACCCAGGGAATCAAGAACGCGGGAGGGAAATAAAGTGGAGGGAACTGGAGGGAAAGTAAATTGGAGGGAAGCATTCATCACGAATCTTGATCAACATTTACGAGTTTCTTTTGATTCGTCTGGAGAGGAGGAGGAGGTGGAGGGGAGGAGGAGGAGAGGATGGGTGGAGAGGAGGAGGAGGAGGAGGATGGGTGGAAAGGAGGAGGAGGAAGAGGAGGGGGTAATAAGGAGGAGGAGGAGGAGAGCAGAAGGAGGGGAAGGAGGAGGACGATAGAAGGAGAAGGAGGAGAAGAAGTAGGAGAAAGAGGATGGGAATAGGAGGAGGAAGGGGATAGGAGGAGGAGGAGGAGGATGGAGGAGAGCAGGAGGAAGAGGAGGACGGGAGAAAGAATGGGAGGAGGAGGGCGGGAGAAGGAAGAGGATAGGAGGAGAAGGAGGAAGATGAAGAGGAGGCGGATAGGAGGAGAAGGAGGAGACGCATAGGAGAGAGAGGGGGACATTAGGAGGGTAGAGAGGAGGGGAGGGAGGGGATGAGGATGGGGGTGGAATGGGCGGAGGGAGTGGATAGGAGGGGAAAGAGAGAGGCAGATGGAGGTGGATAGAAAAGGAGGGGAGAGGGAGAGGAGTGGGAGGAAGGATGGGGAAAGAGGGGAGGGAGGGGTGGAGGGAATGAGCAAGGAGTGGAGGGCTAGGAAGGAGGGAAGGGAAGGAGTAGGATAAGGAGGGACTGTACCCTGCGTGTGTGTATGTGTGTGTGTGTGTGTGTGTGTGTGTGTGTGTGTGTGTGTGTGTGTGTGTGTGTGTGTGTGTGTGTGTGTGTGTGTGAGAGTGTGTGTGTGTGTATGTGACTGTACCCTGCGTGTGTGTATGTGTGTGTGTGTGTGTGTGTGTGTGTGTGTGTGTGTGTGTGTGTGTGTGTGTGTGTGTGTGTGTGTGTGTGTGTGTGTGTGTGTGTGTGTGTGTGAGTGTGTGTGTGTATGTGACTGTACCCTTATATGTGTGTGTGTGTTTTCGATTCCCACCAATTTCGCCACCGTAACACAGGCGTCAAAAGGGAGCCCCCCCCCCCCCCAAAAAAAAAGAGAAAAAAAATCCTCACTTGAAAATACAGACCTCCACTCCCCCTTCCCCTCCCCTCCCTTTCTCCCCCTCTCCCTCCTCCCCACCCCAAAGAGAGAGAGAGAGGGGGGGAGGGAGGGAGGGAGAGAGAGTGTGTGTATGTGAGAGAGAGAGATTAAGAAAGAAATAGACAGAGACAGATACGTAGACAGACAGACATGCAGACAGAGAGCGAGAGAGAGAGAGAGAGAGAGAGAGAGATATGGAGAGAGAGAGAGAGAGAGAGAGAGAGAGAGAGAGAGAGAGAGAGAGAGAGAGAGAGAGAGAGAGAGAGAGAGAGAGAGAGAGAGAGAGAGGGGAGAGAGAGATAGAAGAGAGAGATAGAAGAGAGAGAAAAGAGATACAGAAAGAGAGAGAGAGAGAGAGAGAGAGAGAGAGAGAGAGAGAGAGAGAGAGAGAGAGAGAGAGAGAGAGAGAGAGAGAGAGAGAGAGAAGAGACAGAAAGAGAGAGAGAGAGAGAGAGAGAGAGAGGAGAAAAAAGAAGAGAGACAGACAGACAAACAAAGAGAGAGGGCGAGAGAAAGACACAGACACAGACATAGACACAGCCAAACAGATAGATAGACAAACAGAGAGAGAGCGAGAGACAGACACAGACAGACAGACAAACAGAGAGAGAAAGCGAGAAAGAGACAGACAAACAGACAGACAGACAGACAAACAGAGGAAGCGAGAAAGAGACACAAACAGACAGACAACCAAACAGACAGACAGACAAACAGAGAGACAGACAAACAGAGAGAGAGGGCGAGAAAGAGACAGACAGGCAGAGACAAACAAACAAACAGACAGCCAGACAAACAGAGAGAGGGAGGGCGAGGAAGAGACAGACAGACAGAGACAAACAAACAAACAGACAGACAGACAAACAGAGAGAGAAAGCGAGAAAGAGAGAGACAGACAAACAGAGACAAACAGACAAACAGACAGACAGACAAACACAGAGAGAGAGAGAGAGCGAGAAAGAGACAGACAGACAGAGACAAACAGCCAAACAGACAGACAGACAAACAGAGAGAGAGAGAGGGCGAGAAAGAGACAGACAGACAGAGACAAACAGACAAACAGACAGACAGACAAACACAGAGAGAGAGAGAGAGCGAGAAAGAGACAGACAGACAGAGACAAACAGCCAAACAGACAGACAGACAAACAGAGAGAGAGAGAGGGCGAGAAAGAGACAGACAGACAGAGACAAACAGCCAAACAGACAGACAGACAAACAGAGAGAGAGAGAGAGGGCGAGAAAGAGACAGACAGACAAACAGACAGACAGCCAAACAGACAGACAGACAAACAGAGAGAGAAAGCGAGAAAGAGAGAGAGACAAACAGACAGACAGACAAATAGCCAAACAGACAGCCAGCCAAACAGAGAGAGAGAGAGAGGGCGAGAAAGAGGCCCAGAATCCCACGAGAGAAGCAGAACAATAAATTCTGATCAGGCAGACGCCCGCCATTTCATCATTTTGGCTTCATAAAAATTGAATAGCAGCGTCTAGTGGTGCGGGCGTGGGCGCGGAATCCTATATTGGGAGATCATGATGGAAGAGGAGAGGCGGGGTGGGGGCGTGGGGTGGGCGTGGGGTGTGGGCGTGGGGTGGGGTGGGTGGGGAGGGGGAGGGGGGGGGTGAGGGAGGGGAGAGTGAAGGGAAGGAACGAAGGAAGGAAGGGGGGTGGGGGGAAGGTAGAAGAAAAGAAGGAAGGAATGGGGATAAGGGGGTAGAGGGGATGGAAGTAAAGAAGGAAGGGAGGTAGGGAGGGAGGGGGAGATGGGAGGGGGGGAGAGGGTGGAAGGAAGGAAGGAAGGGGGTGAGGGGGGTAGGGGGGAGGGTGGAGGGTGGAAGGGAAGAAGGGGGGTAGGTGGGGCTGGAAGGGAGGGGGAGTTGTTTTGGGTATTTTTGAGTGGTTGTGTGGTATGGGCGGTGAAAGGGGAGGGGGTGGGGGGATGGAGGAGGAGGACGTGGTTGCGTTGCGTGGTTGTTTTTAGGTAGTTTGTGAGGCGTAGGGCTCGGGGAGGGTGGAGGGGGTGGGGGGGTCTTGGTTGTGTTTGCGGTCGTGTATATATTTTTTTTGTGGGGGAGGGAGGGGGCGTGGGGGGTGGGGGAGGAGTTGGGGCGTGGTTGTGTTTGCGGTTGTATATTATTTCTTCTTTTTTTGGGGGGTGGGGTAGGGGTGGTTATGTGTATGTGGTTGTACTTTGTGATTGCGTGGTTGGTTTTTGGGTGGTTGACGTGTGTATGAAATGGGTCTTGATTTATTTATTTATTCATTTATTTATGTTTCGTTTCATGTGGTTCTGCGTAGTTGCATTATGTAAGGTGGTTGGTTTATGTGGTCATGTGGCTATTTTATGTGGTGGTTTGATTAGTGTTGTTATTCGGTTATGTTGCGTGGTTATGTGGTAAACTTATGTGCATGTGTAGTTTTGGATGGATATGTGACTGGTTTGGCATGTTTATGTAGTTGTTTTATGTGTTTATGTGGCTGATTTCTGTTGTTTTTTTCGTGTGGTTCTTTCATCATTGTGTATTTGTTCTCGTGTGGTTATGTGGTTGTCTTGTACGCGATTCCTTTGTTTTGTTTGTTTCTTTGTTTGTTTTTTGGTTATGTGGTTGATTTATGTGGTTCTCCTGTATCTGTTTGGTTGGCTTGGTCCTATGTGGTTGTTTCGAGTATTTGTATTGTTTATAAGGTCGTTTTTTGCACTTGGTTGTTTGGTAGTTTTAAATTGGCTTGTTTGTGTTGCCGTTTCATGTTTTTTTTTCTTCTTTTTTCTTCTTTTTTTTTGCGCCATGTGAATTTCTCGTATTTTTAGTTTTCCTTTTGCTTCTTTTGTGTTATATACAGACAGGTACATAAGAGGGAGAGGGTAAAACGAGAGAAAAGGGAAATAACGTAACACGAAAAAGGAGAAAAAAGGAAAAAAAGTATAAAAAAGAAAATTAAACTGTAAAAAAAATGAATAAATGAATAAAAAAAAATAAGAGGAAGAAGTCCATAATAGGAAAGAAAAAATAAACAATAAATAAGACAAGATAGCAAAAGAAATGAAAATAAAAAAGGGATAAAAAAAAGAGAGAGAACGAGCAAGAAATCACATATACACAGCTCCTACAACCCATGTATCATTTTAGAGTTGAAGCTCCAGTTTCGCGCCAAAAATAATACATGCCGACGGAATTCCAGAGAGACACGAAGACGGTAAATATGTCACCGGGTGTTGGTAAATAAATCACGCCTTCTCTCAAAAAAACTCAAATAAATACAAAACCAATATGAAAAAACACTCTAAAAAAATAGATATAAACAGAAAAAAAACATAGAATGCGTATTTTCCACTTGTATACAGGCGGGGTCCATCTGATAGCTAGGGATATGAAGAGAATTGAAAGAGGGTCGGAAAGTGGCGGCTGTTTTCGCTGGCCATTACATACCGTGCGGGGTCTGTGATGGACACCCCCCGAAGGTAGAGTTAAACTGATATATTGTTGCGGGGGAACGCGCTGATATATGGCACGCTGATGCAGTTTTTGTAAAGGCTGGGTTTTTTGGATGAAGAGGAAGGAGAGAGGAGGGAGGGACGGAGGAGGAAGGAGGGGGGTGAGAGGGAAGGGAGGGTGGGAGGAGGAGAGAGGGGGGTGGGAGGGAGGGAGGAGGAGAAAGGAGGGAGGAGGGAGAGAGGAGAGAGGAGAGAGGAGGGAGGATGGAGGAGCAGAGAGGGGGTAAGGGAGGAGAAGGAGAGTGGAGGGAGGGAGGAGGAGGAGGAGAGAGGGGAGAGGAGGGAGGGAGGAGTAGGACAGAGGAGGGAGGAGGGACGTGGGAGGGTGAGAGGGAGGAGAGAGGAGGGAGGGAGGAGTAAGAGAAAGGAGGGAGGAGGCTGGGGGACGAGAGAAAAGAAGGGAAGGAGGAGGAGAGGATGGGGGGAAGAGAGCAAGAGAGGAGGAGAGAAGAGAAGGGGACAAGCTTTAAAGAGAGGGAGAGAGGAAGAAGGGAGGAAAGAAGAGGAGGAACAAGAATGAGAGAGGAGTGAAGAGGAAAGGAGTAGGAGAGTGGAGGTGCGAGAGTAGACAATGAGAAAGGAAAAGGGGAAGAAGGGGGATAGAAGTAGGGAACAAGAGGGGAAAGAGGGAGGTGAGTAACAGATGAAAATGTGGGAAGTGGGAAGGAAGGAGAAAAGGCGCGAGAGAGAGAGAGAGATAAAGGAAGGAAGGAGGAGATATAGGAAGAGGAGAGGGGAAGGAGGGAGGACGAATGGAGAATAGAGAAAAAAGGAGGAAGAGGGGAGATAGCAAGAGAGGGAGGAAGGAAGGAGGATAGTATCGAATAAAGAAGAATGAAGAGACAGAAGGAGAAAGGAATAGAGAAAATGGAAGAAAATGAAGAGGAAATAGTAGAAAAAAGAAGAAATAAAACAGAACGGGGGAAGAGAGTAGCATATAGAGGGAGACAGAGAAAGAAAATAAAAGGAAAGGAAAGGAGAGAGGAAGAGAGAGCGTCAAGAAATACGAGCGAGGGAGAAATTCTGTAATTAAAGATGGATATGAAAGTAATGGAATTAGTACATTTGGCAAGACAGGAAAGATGAAATGGAGTTTGGTTCGTGTCCATGTTATTTCGTCCCCTCTGTGATTTTTCATTTATTTTTTTTCTTTCTTTCTTCCTTTCTTTTATGTCTTTTTTATTCTTCCTTTTCTGTTCTTCCCTCCTCCTTCCCTCTATCTAGGTGACCTTACCCTCCTTCCTTCCCTCCCTCCCCTCTTCTTCGCTCATCTCCTCCATACTCCCCTCCCTCCCTCCCTCATCTTCTCCATTCTCCCCTCCCTTCCTCCCTCCTTGCACCCTCCATTCTTCCTTCCCTTCCTCCGTCCTTCTAACAGTTCCCCCCCACTTCCCCCCTTCTCCCCCCCACCTTCCCCCTTCTCCCCTTCTCCCTCCCCCAACCCCCACCTCCCCCCTTCTCCCCTCCCCCTTCTCCCCTTCTCCCCCCCCCACCTCCCCCCTTCCCCCTATCGCTACCCGCACTCAACGAACCTCTCTCAGTAATAAAAAAAATAAATTTAAAAAATGTATATAAATCGAATTTGAAAAGTGGGACCCCCCCCCCTCCGCCCTTCTCCTCTTTTCTCCCCTATTCCCTTTCTATTCTTCCCCTTGTCCTTTTCCCCCTTTTCCCATTTCGAATATTTTCCCCTCTTCTCTTCTGTTCCTTTCTTCTTCTTTTTCCTATCTCCCCTCTGTTGGCCCTCTCTTTCTTGTCCTTTTTCTTCTTCTCCTTTTTTCTATCTCCCCTTTATTTCTCTTCACTTTCTTTTCCCATTTTCTTCTCTTTTTTCCTTCTATCATTTTTCCTTTTCCTGTTTCCACTCTATTTCCCTTGCCTTTATTTTCCTTTTTCTTTTTTTTCTTATTTGCTTTCTATTTCCATTCCCTTTCTATTTTTCCTTGTCCCTTTTCCCTCTTTCCTATTTCGACTATTTCCCCTTCCCTCTTTTGTCCCTTTTCTTCTTCCCCCTTTTCTCTCATCTCCCCTCTATTCCAATTCTTTCCTTTTCCCTCGTCCTATTTTCAGATATCTCCCCTTTTTCTTTTTTCCTTTTCCCTATTCCCCTTTCTTACCTTTGGAAATGAGTAAAACACGTAAATGAAGAATTATTATCATCTTATGAACTTTTTCCTCTTCTTATCCTTGTTCTTATTCACATTTTTATCCTTGCCTTTATCATTCTCTTTAATTAATAATGGGTGTTGTACTGTATTCCATTACTATCATTACTGTCATAATAATCGTCTCTGCCATTATCATAACTAGTTTTATTGTCATCATTATTGTTATTGCTATTATTACTAACATCATTATTGTTACCATCATCATCATTGTTAGTACTGTCATTACCAATATTATTTTTTATGTCATCATTATTATTATTACCGTCATTACTAATATTATTGTTACCATCATCATTGTTATTACTATCATTACCAATATCATTGTTGTTGCCATCATTATTGTTATTACTATCATTACCATATAATTAATGTCATCATAATCATTATCATCAGAGAGAGAGAGAAAGGGGGAAGGAAGAAAGACTCAAAGA
>NC_091586.1:19699466-19701966 GCF_042767895.1 Penaeus vannamei
GAGGGAACGAGTGGACGAGGGAACGAGGGAACGAGCGTCGTGTCCAATTAGCTCTTTCCGGATTCGCCTTCACCTCTTCCGGAGAATTTCGTCTTTCCTTCATCAAATTCCTGTGAGTTTCCTTCGTCAATTTTCCCTCCAAAAAGGACTTAGAGAGAGAGAGAGAGAGAGAGAGACGTTGGCTTAGGAATGGTAGGGGGGAATGCGTGATTGTGGCCGGAGGAACGGGTCGGAATGGGACGATTGCGAGGGGGCCTGAGAGTTGAGGAACGCGGAATGGGGTGAAGGGGATGGGGTGGGAGGTTTGTTTGTGGCTGAGGGACGCTTTGGAATGGGACGGTGGGATGGAGGGCGGGGCGAAGGAATGGGGAAAGAGGGACGCTTTGGAATGGGACGGTGGGATGGGGGGCGGGGCGAAGGAATGGGGAATGGTCGACGTTTTGGAATGGGACGATGGAACGGAGGGCGGGGCGAAGGAATTGGGAATGGGGGACGCTTTGGAATGGGGCGGTGGGATGGAGGGCGGGGCGAAGGAACAGGAATGAGGAACATCTTGGAATGGGACGATGAAATGATGTGGGATGTTATCTTTTTCTTATCTAAGGGACGTTTAGGAATAGGATATTGTTCTTTGTGCGGAACGAAGGAAGAGGAATTGAGGAACGTCTTGGAATGGAACGACAGAATGGTGCGGAACTTTTCTTTGCCTGAGGAACGTCATGGAACGGGTCGATAACATATACAAGGAACGGAGGAACAGTAGATGAAGAACGTCTTGGAACAAGTCGATGGAATGAAATCTCTCTCTGGTTAAGGAATGTAATGGAACGAACCAACACAATCTTTCAAGTTAACGAACCTCTTCGGAAAGAAATTGAAAAAATACGAAGAAAATAAGAGGAGGAATAGAGAAGATTTTGTAGAAAGGAGAGGAAGAGGATAAAGGAAAGAGGAGGTAGAGAGAAAGAAAGAATTAGAAGAGAAAATGGTGATAGAGGAGGAAGGATACGGAGAGAGAAAATGAATATGCAAATAAAGAAAGGAACGACAAGCAATACTTATATATAATAAATAGATGATAATAAATACCTATGATACAATAAATGAATAATAATAAATACTTGTGGTATAATGAATAAATAATGATAAATACCTGTGATATAATGAATAAATGATAAATATCAATGATATAATAGATAAATAGTGATAAATACTTATTATATAATAAATGAATAATAATAAATACCAGTGATATAATAAATAAATAATAATAAATAAAAAAAATAACAATACCTATGATACAATCTATAATCTATAATGTCCTCAATCCCAGATATCTTTAGAATGGATAGAGAGGGGGGGGAGGGGGATGGGAGGAGGAGAAAGGGGAAGGGAAAGAAAGGGGGGGAGGGATAGAGGGAGACGATAATAATTTAAAAAATCAGGAAGGAAGGAAGATGGAGGAGATAGAGGAAGAGAAGAGTGGGATAGGATATGAAAACTAAAAATAAAGGTTAATACAAGAAATAAGAAAATAAAAAGAAATAGACAAAGAGAGAAAGAAAAGAAAGAAAGAAAAAAAAACAAATTAAGATCCTCCTTATTTCCAGGTTAAGACGCGAATGAGAGGAAAGGAGGAATAAGCAAGGAATACAGGAAAATAGGAGGAGAGGAAGAAGATAATTTGCAGAAGGAAGGAAGGAAGGAAGGGACAGCCGTAGTAAATGGATTAAAAAATGGCGAATTATCTTGAAGGGATTTGTCTTGGGGGGGGGGGGGCATGGGGGTGTTATGTGTTGGGGGGAGAGGGGAAGGGGTGGTATATGATGGGGGAAAGGAGAGAGGAAGGAGGGATGAGTGAGAGGGGAGAGTATGGGGGTATGTGTGAGAGGGGAGAGGAGTGTGGGGGAGTATGTGTGAGAGGGGAGAGGAGGGGTTATGCGTGAGAAGGGAGAGGATGGTGGTATGTGTGAGAGGGGAGAGGAGGGGTTATGCGTGAGAGGGGAGAGGATGGTGGTATGTGTGAGAGGGGAGAGGAGGGGTTATGTGTGAGAGGGGAGAGGATGGTGGTATGTGTGAGAGGGGAGAGGAGGGGTTATGTGTGAGAGGGGAGAGGATGGTGGTATGTGTGAGAGGGGAGAGGAGGGGTTATGTGTGAGAGGGGAGAGGATGGTGGTATGTGTGAGAGGGGAGAGGAGGGGTTATGTGTGAGAGGGGAGAGGATGGTGGTATGTGTGAGAGGGGAGAGGAGGGGTTATGTGTGAGAGGGGAGAGGATGGTGGTATGTGTGAGAGGGGAGAGGAGGGGTTATGCGTGAGAGGGGAGAGGATGGTGGTATGTGTGAGAGGGGAGAGGAGGGGTTATGTGTGAGAGGGGAGAGGATGGTGGTATGTGTGAGAGGGGAGAGGAGTGGGGGGGGGGTATTTGTAAGAGGGGAGAGGATGGGGGATGGTATGTGTGAGAGGGGAGAGGAGTGTGGGGTAGGTATGTGTGAGAGGGG
>NC_091586.1:19709466-19711966 GCF_042767895.1 Penaeus vannamei
TTTCGCAAGTGACGTTGACGGTGAGAGACAAAAATTGAATCGAATATAAATACTCAGAAATATAACTGCTTCTCAATGCAAAATAAGGATAACAGTAATAATGTTAATAGTAATAATGATAATGATGAAAAAAATTGCTTCTTCTCATTGTTAATGTTAATAGTAATAATGATAACGTTGAAATACCCGCCTTTTTTCCCGTTTTCTTTCGCAAGTGACGTTGACGGTGAGAGATAAAAATTGAATCGAATATAAATACTACGAAGTAGAACTGCTTCAAATTGCCAAATAAGGATAACGATGATAATAATGCTAATAGTAATTATGATAACGGTGAAAATATCCGCCTTTTCCCGTTTTCTTTCACAGGTGACGTTGACGGTTGAGAAATAAAATTTGAATCGAATATAGATGCTTCTAAATATAACTGCTTCTCAATGCAAAATAAGGATAACAATGATAATAATGTTAATAGTAATAATGATGATAATAGATATAACAGTGATGATAACAGAAATAAGTGATGATAATAGAAATACCAGTGATAATAAGAGAAATAACAGTGATGATAAGAGAAATAACAGTGATAAGTGAGATGTGCAGTAAAATAAATTAACTTAATTACAGTACTTTCAATATAATCTTGATATTCATAAGAACTTGATATTCATATTGTTAAATGCATAAAAAAGTGTAATGTTATTTTTTCAACGGAAATAACCTTAAAATATCCATTATTCAAACAATTTGTTTTATTTTTCTTTATCTTTCTGATCACACGTGCGTGTGTGTGTGGGGGTCTCTGTGTGTATGTGTGTGTGTGTTTGTGTGTATGTGTGTGTGGGGGGGTCTTTGTGTGTATGTATGTCTGTGTCTGTGTGTGTGTGTGTGTGTGTGTGCGCCTGTGTGTGGGTGTGCCAGCGTGTGTGTGTGTGCCTGTGTATTTCTATGTACATTACAATAATCATCATTATCATCATCATGAAAATAATTTTATAAGAAAAGATGACGTCGACATTTCCTGCTCTTTCTGCTTCCTGTTCCTCTTTTTCCTTCTTTGTCTTTGTCTTCTTCTTTTTCTTCCTCCTCTTGTTTCTCTTCTTTTCCTTTATTTCTTATTTCCTTTTCTTCTCCCTGCTCTTTTTCCTTCTCTATCTTTTTCTTCTTCTTTTCCTCTTCATCTTCCTCCCATTCTTCTTCCTCCTCTACTTCCTTCTTTGCCTTTTCTTCCTTTTCCTCTTCTTCTTCTCCTTCTCCCCCTCCTTCTTTGTCCTCCTCTTTTTCTTCTTTGTCTTTTTCTTCCTCTTCCTATTCTTCCTCCTCTTTTTCCCCTCTTCTTCCTTCTTTTTCTCTTTCTTCCTCTTGTCATTCCTCTCCCTCCTCCTTCTTTTTTCCCTTTCTTCTTCCTCATTCTCTTTTTCCATCCTTGTCTTTTTTCTTCAGCTTCCTCTTCTTCTTCCTCTCCCTCCTTTTCTTTTCCTTCTTTGTCTTTTTCTTCTTCCTCCTCTTCTTCCTCCTCCTTTTCCTTCCCTTTCTTCTTCCTCATTCTCTTTTTCCCTCCTTGTCTTTTTCTTCATCTTCCTCTTTTTCTTCTTCCTCTCCTTTCCCTTCCTTCCTTTTCCTCCTTCTCTTTTCCTTCTTAGTCCTTTTTTTCTATTTCTCTTTTTATTTCTCCGTGTTTCCCTTGACTCCCCCCCCACCTGCTCCAATTTCTCTGTTTTTTTTTTTTTTATTCCATCCTCCTCTCCTTCTTTTCTTCTTCCTGATTTTTCCTTGCTTATCTTTTTTCCCTCTTCTCATCTCGTCCTTCCCATTCCTATTTTTTCCCTAAACTCTTTTTCCTTTTTTTTACTCTTTCTTTGCTTCTTCCTTCTCTTCTTCCTTTTCTTCTTCCTTCCTTGACTCTTCCTTTTGTTTCTTCCTCCTCTTCGTTTTTTTCCTCTTCCTTCCTTAACTCTTTCTTTTCTTCTTTCTCTTTTTTCCTCCTCTTTCTCCATCTCCTCTTTGTCTTCTCCTTCTTCTTCCTCTTCCTTTTCACTTACTCCTTCTCCTTCTCCTTTTTCTTTTCGTCTTACTCCTTTCCCTCTTCCTCCTCCTTCTCATCCCATTTCAACTCTTCTTCTTCTTCCTCCTTCTACTCCTACCTCCACTTTTTTTCTTCTCCTTTGCTTCTTCTTCCTTCTCTCCCATTTTCCTCTCCTTTCTCTTCCTCTTCCTCCTATTCTCTATTCCTCACCTTCCTCTTCTCTCCCTTCTCCTTCTCCTCATCCTCCCATTCTTATTTCTTCCTCCCTCCTCTTCCTCATCCTTTTCTTCCTTCTCCTCGTCTTCCTACATCTCCTCTTCTTCCTCCACTTTCCTACCTCCCTAACCACCGCCCCACTCCCTCTACCACCTACACCCCCACCCCAACCTCTGCCACCTACCCTACCCCCTCCCTCTACCACCTACTCCCCCCACCCCCTCACTCTACCACTTACACCCCCCACCCCCACCCCAA
>NC_091586.1:19719466-19721966 GCF_042767895.1 Penaeus vannamei
CCCTTTCAACCACCCCCTCCCCCTCTCCCTCCCCCTCCCTTCCAACCCCCTGTAACCCTTTCATCCTCTCTCTCCCCTCCCCATCCCCCTCCCTTCCTCAGAACCCACCCACCCTACCTCTTTACAACATCACCCCCTCCCCTCCATCCCCCTCCACCCTCCACCCACCCTCACCCAATCCCCCAATCCCCCCTTCCCCCCTCCACCCCTCCACCCAACCCCCACACCCTCACCACCCATCCCCCACCCCTCTTCTCCACCCCTTCCCCCTCCCCCACCCATTCGCACCGACGCCCATTGTTGCGTCCAGTGGAGTGTAGGGCGTAATTGAGTGGTTGTTCAGTAGGTAATTGACTCTTAATGAAAACAAACTCGGGACATTAATCACTTGTCAGCGAGTGAAGTATTGCCAACTCGTTATCAAGCAATTATGTTCCAGCGGTCCGGACAGGCAAATTGGGTCCGGCGGCGGGCGGGATTGAGGGCGGGGTTGAGGGCGGGGTTGAGGGCGGGATTGAGGGCGGGGTTGAGGGCGGGGTTGTGGGCGGGATTGAGGGCGGGTTTGTGGGCGGGATTGAGGGCGGGTTTGTGGGCGGGGTTGAGGGCGGGGTTGAGGGCGGGATTGAGGGCGGGATTGAGGGCGGGTTTGTGGGCGGGATTGAGGGCGGGATTAAGGGCGGGTTTGTGGGCGGGTTTGAGGGCGGGATTGAGGGCGGGTTTGAGGGCGGGATTGAGGGCGGGTTTGTGGGCGGGATTGTGGGCGGGGTTGAGGGCGGGTTTGTGGGCGGGATTGAGGGCGGGTTTGAGGGCGGGATTGAGGGCGGGTTTGTGGGCGGGGTTGAGGGCGGGATTGAGGGCGGGTTTAAGGGCGGGATTGAGGGCGGGATTGATGGCGGGGTTGAGGGCGGGATTGAGAGCGGGTTTGTGGGCGGGATTGAGGGCGGGTTTGTGGGCGGGATTGAGGGCGGGATTGAGGGCGGGTTTGAGGGCGGGATTGAGGGCGGGTTTGAGGGCGGGATTGAGGGCGGGTTTAAGGGCGGGATTGAGGGCGGGATTGATGGCGGGTTTGTGGGCGGGGTTGAGGGCGGGTTTGTGGGCGGGTTTTGAGGGCGGGATTGAGAGCGGGTTTGTGGGCGGGTTTGTGGGCGGGTTTGAGGGCGGGATTGAGGGCGGGTTTGAGGGCGGGTTTGTGGGCGGGATTGAGGGCGGGGTTGAGGGCGGGATTGAGGGCGGGATTGAGGGCGGGTTTGAGGGCGGGTTTGTGGGCGGGTTTGTGGGCGGGTTTGAGGGCGGGATTGAGGGCGGGTTTGAGGGCGGGTTTGTGGGCGGGATTGAGGGCGGGGTTGAGGGCGGGGTTGAGGGCGGGATTGAGGGCGGGATTGGGACGGGTTTGAGGGCGGGTTTGAGGGCGGGATTGAGGGCGGGTTTGAGGGCGGGTTTGAGGGCGGGCTTGAGGGCGGGATTGTGGGCGGGACTGAGGGCGGGAGGGCGGGATAGAGGGCGGGTTTGTGGGCGGGTGTGAGGGCGGGTTTGAGGGCGGGGTTGAGGGCGGGTTTGAGGGCGGGTTTGTGGGCGGGATTGAGGGCGGGTTTGTGGGCGGGATTGAGGGCGGGAGGGCGGGATTGAGGGCGGGTTTGTGGGCGGGTTTGAGGGCGGGTTTGTGGGCGGGTTTGAGGGTGGGTTTGTGGGCGGGATTGAGGGCGGGAGGGCGGGATTGAGGGCGGGTTTGTGAGCGGGATTGAGGGCGGGTTTGTGGGCGGGTTTGAGGGCGGGTTTGTGGGCGGGTTTGAGGGTGGGTTTGTGGGCGGGATTGAGGGCGGGAGGGCGGGATTGAGGGCGGGTTTGTGAGCGGGATTGAGGGCGGGTTTGTGGGCGGGATTGAGGGCGGGGTTGAGGGCGGGCTTGCGGACGGGGTTGTGGGCGGGATTATAGGAAGGGTTAGTGGGCGGGGTTGTGGGAAGGGTTGTGGGTGGGATTGAGGAAGGGTTAGTGGGCGGGGTTGTGGGAATGGTTGTGGGCAGGTTTGAGATAGGGTTAGTGGGCGGGTTTGCGGGCGGGATTGAGGGCGGGATTGAGGGCGGGATTGAGGGCGGGTTTGTGGGCGGGTTTGAGGGCGGGATTGTGGGCGGGATTGAGGGCAGGATTGAGAGCGGGTTTGAGGGCGGGGTTGTGGGCGGGGTTGAGGGCGGGATTGTGGGCGGGCTTGAGGGCGGGATTGCGGGCGGGTTTGTGGGCGGGATTGTGGGCGGGTTTGAGGGCGGGATTGTGGGCGGGTTTTGAGAGTGGGTTTGTGGGCGGGATTGAGGGTGGATTTGTGGGCGGGATTGAGGGCGGCTTTGAGGGCGGGTTTGTGGGCGGGTTTGTGGGCGGGTTTGAGGGCGGGATTGAGGGCGGGGTTGAGGGCGGGTTTGAGGGCGGGATTGAGGGCGGGGTTGAGGGCGGGGTTGAGGGCGGGTTTGAGGGCGGGATTGAGGGCGGGGTTGAGGACGGGTTTGAGGGC
>NC_091586.1:19729466-19731966 GCF_042767895.1 Penaeus vannamei
ATAATGACAGTGATGACTAACCCCCAACACTTCACCCTCCCAAGTCACAATCCCTCACCCCCCCCTCCTTACCACCCTAACCCTCCCCCCTCTAACACACCCAAACATCCTACTCCCCAATCCTTCACCCCCTCCTTATGCTCCCTCTTCCACACCCGTCCTCTTCCCCTTCCCACACCCAATTCCTCTAATTCCCTCACCCCCTCCTTATACTTCCCCATCCCCTCCCCATCTCTCAAACCCTCTCCCACTCCCAAACTCAACCCAACCCCTCCCTTACCTCCCCAATCCTCCCACATCCTCTCCTCCCTCCTACCTCCCCTCCCTCCCCACTCCCCAAACTCAATCCCAACTCCCCCTCCTTACCTCCCAAGCCTCCCCATCCCCTCCTCCTCCCTTAAACCCTCTCCCACTCCCCAAACTCGGCCCAACCCCCTCTCCTTAGCTCCCCTACCCCCCCCCCCAACCCTCCCCCATCCCTCCTCCTCCCTTAAACCCTCCCCACTCCAAACTCAGCCCAACCCCCTCCCTTACCTCCCCAACCCCTCCCCATCCCCTACCCCCTCTCCCTCCTCCCCCTCCTCACCTCCCCAACCCCCCCAACCCCCTCTCCGACACCACGAGCGCCATGACAAACTCCAGATCATTCCCCCCATGTCAGAAAAGTTTAAATTACCATTAAGAGACACGCCCATTAATAATGCACGTGGGCGGTCGCAGGTCATCTCCCTTGGCACTGGCAGCGGGGTCAAATTTGGCATAAAATTTGGGGGAGATTGATTCAACTTTTGGATTGGGAGAGAGAGAGAGGAGACTGAATTTTGTTGAAATTGATTTATTTGGTGGGTGTACGTGTGTGCTTATGCAGACGTTCGTGTATGTGTTTTTGTGTGCGTGTGTGTGTTTGTGGTGGGTATACGCCTGTACTTACATAGATGCTCGTGTGTGTGGGGGGGGGGGAGTATATGTGTGTGGGGGGAGGGTGAGTGTGTGGGGGGGTGAGTGTGTGTGTGTGTGTGTATGTGTGTGTGTGTGTATGTAAGGAGAGAAAGAGAGAGAGAGAGAGAGAGAGAGAGAGAGAGAAAGAGAGAGAGAGAGAGAGAGAGAGAGAGAGAGAGAGAGAGAGAGAGAGAGAGAGAGAGAAGGGGGGGGGAAGAGAGAAAGAGAGAGTCAGAAAACATGATAATGTTGCCGCACATACATACAAGTAAGCATATGCATTAAAGAGAAATATATACACAAATTATATTAATTCAATTATACCAATAATGATGATGACAATGATGATAATGATAAGGGTAATAATGATAATGATGATGATAATGGTAATAATAATAATGATGATAATAACAAAATTAAGCCATTAAGATGAATGACAATAATAGAAAATAGCGAGAGAGAGAGAGAGAGAGAGAGAGAGAGAGAGAGAGAGAGAGAGAGAGAGAGAGAGAGAGAGAGAGAGAGAGAGAGAGAGAGAGAGAGAGAGAGAGAGAGAGAGAGAGAGAGAGCCCTTTTATCATTTCTATTATCATTACTATCATTATTATTATCATTATTATTTTGTCATTATCTCTCATCTCGTTTGTCTTAAATGAAAATAACGATAATGATTTACAATAATCCTTCACTCCCTTTTGAAAGAATGATAACAAAGATAACAAAATTAGCCGAACCATTATTGAAAACAAAATTATGATAAAACAAACCAAAAAAGAGAAAGGAGAAAAAATACAATAATCACAGTAATAAGAGTAATAACGATAACAAGACCTCATTAAGTGATAAAGAATCTTGATGAAAGTGCAAGCAAATGGATCAACGTTAAATTAAATTGATATTCAATAAATCAAGACGTAATTAAATTTGCATTAAATGGATTGGTATGGGGGAGGGGGAGGGGGGTAGAAGGGGAGGGGGGAGGGGGAGAGGTAGAGGGAGGAGGGTAGAGGGGAGGGGAGGGAGAAATTAGCTCTTGTTTGTCTTTGTTTTTGTTTGTTTTTGTAAGTAGTGAGAGGGAGGAGGGGGTATTGATGGGGGTCTGGGGAAAGGGGAGGGGATGAAGTGATAATGTTTCCTTTGTTAGTGTTGTTGTTTTTCATCCTTTTATAATCACTATTTTTGTTATCATTATCATTATTTTCTTTAGTTTCATCATTATTTTGTTATTGTTGTTATCATTATCATTATTATTATCATTATTATTATTATTATTACTATCATCATCATTCTCATTATCTTTATCATTATCATTATTGTCATTATTATTATTACTATTAATATTGTTATTGTTATTGTTATTATTATCATTATTTTCTATCATTGTTAATGTTATGATTATTATCATTAATGTAATTATCATTATTTCTATTACTATCATTATTGTTATTATTGTCATTATCATCATCGTTGTTATTATTATTATTGCTGTTATTATCAATTATTATTGTTATCATCATTTTTGTTGTTGTTCTTGTTGATATCATTGTCATGATTATCATGA
>NC_091586.1:19746966-19749466 GCF_042767895.1 Penaeus vannamei
ATGATAATGGTGATAATGATAAGAAAAATAGTAACAATAATGATAATTGTATATAGGAAAAATCCAAATTAAGCAAGAGAGAGAGAGAGAGAGAGAGAGAGAGAGAGAGAGAGAGAGAGAGAGGGGGGGGGGAAGAAAAGAAAATCAAAACAAAGCAAAATAAACAGCTACAGATATTCCCAAAAAAAACTTCCTTACTCCAGCGGTCTCTGAGCCGAATATTCCCGCTAAATAAAACCGAATAAAATCACAATACACTGAAAATAATAATGAGAATAATCAATCATACAAAAAACGCCAAATTAGGCAAGACCAAAAATGAACGAAAAACAAAACAAAACACAGAACCAAATAAAATCACAATACACTTAAGATGATAATAATAATAATAAAGATAATGATAATAATAATAACAATAACAGTAATAATAATAATAATAGGAAACGATACATTAGGGAAAAGAAAAACTAATGCACTGAGTAAGGTAATAATAATAATGATAATAGCAATAATAATATACAACAATAATAATAAACGATACATTAGACAAAAAAAAACATTACAAAATAACTAAGGAAAAACAAAACAAAACGTAGACGTGCCCGCACAACCTTCCTTACGCCAGCGGTCTCTGAGCGATAGATTCCCACTACACAAAACCGAATAAAATCACAATACACTGAATATAACAATAATAATAATAATAATAATAAAAATAATAAACAACAACAAGGATAATAAACGATATATTAGACACAAAAATACAAAAAACTAATTAAAAACAAAACAAAACGCAGCCGTACCCCCAAAACCTTCCTTATCCCAGCGGTCTCTGAGCCAGCGCCAGGATTCCCGCCACACAAAACCGACTAAACTCACAATACACAGAATATAATAATAATAGTAGTAAACAATGATGATAATAATAACAATAATGATAAACGATACATTAGACAAAAAAATAATGAAAAACAAAACAAATCGCGTCCCCCAAACCTTCCTTAGCCCAGCGGTCTCTGAGCCCAAGATTCCCACTACACAAAACCGATAAAACTCAAAATACACAGAATATAATAATGGTAATAGTAAACGATAATAATAATAATAATAATAATAATAATAATAATAATAATAATAATAATAATAATATCAAACGATATATTAGACAAAAAAATACAAAAAAACTAATGAAAAACAAAACAAAACGCACCCCCAAAACCTTCCTTAGCCCAGCGGTCTCTGAGCCCAAGATTCCCATTACACAAAACCGATAAAACTCACAATACACAGAATATAATTATAATAGTAGTAAACAATAACAATAAAAATAATAACAAACGATATATTAGACAAAAAAATACAAAAAAGCACTAATGAAAAACAAAACGAAACGCACCCCCAAAACCTTCCTTACCCCAGCGGTCTCTGAGCCAGACAAAACCGACAAAACTAGCAATACACAAAATATGATAATAATAATAGTAAACAATAATAATAGTAATAATAATAATAATAAACTACACATTAGACAAAAAAAAAGAAAAAACAAAAAAAAAAAAAAACCCATCCCCCAAAACCTTCCTTATCCCAGCGGTCTCTGAGCCAGCGCCAGGATTCCCGCCACACAAAGCCGACAAAACTAGCAATACACAAAATATAATAATAACAATAATAAACAATAATAATAGTAATAATAATAATAATAAACTACACATTAGACAAAAAAAAACAAAAAAAACAAATGAAAAAACAAAAAACAAAACGCATCCCCTCAAAACCTTTCATACCCCAGCGGTCTCTGAGCCAGACCAAATCGACAAAACTAGCAATACACAAAATATAATAATAATAATAGTAAACAAGTAATAATAATAATAATAAACTACACAATAGACAAAAAAACAAACAAATGAAAAAACAAAAAACAAACCGCACCCCCCAAAACCTTCCTTAGCCCAGCGGTCTCTGAGCCAGACAAAACCGACAAAACTAGTAATACACAAAATACAATAATAATAATAGTAAACAAGTAATAATAATAATAATAAACTACACAATAGACAAAAACAAAAACAAAGGAAAAACAAAAAACAAAACGCACCCCCCAAAACCTTCCTTAGCCCAGCGGTCTCTGAGCCAGACCAAATCGACAAAACTAGCAATACACAAAATATAATAATAATAATAGTAAACAATAATAATAGTAATAATAATGATAACAAACTACACAATAGACAAAAAAAAAACAATGAAAAACAAAAAAACAAACCGCACCCCCCAAAACCTTCCTTAGCCCAGCGGTCTCTGAGCCCGCGCCGGCCTTCCCGCCCGGGAGGTGAGCGTAAGCATCTTGATAAAGCGAGTACATGTGACTAGCCATTGTGAAGACACGTCAGTCGCCATTCGCTCGCAAGATTTATGCGCCGTCTGCAACAGAATACTCGCCGATCTTTATTTGAGTACTTTGTTCGCTGGCGACTCTCGTGGGCTCTTTATTTAA
>NC_091586.1:19766966-19779466 GCF_042767895.1 Penaeus vannamei
GAGAGAGAGAGAGAGTTACAGGGGATGAGGTATACGTATGTGTAAGTGTATTTCGGGAATTTTGTGTGCGTTTTTGTACAGAGGGCATACGTGTCTATTTGTATGTAAGTATGTGTACGTGTACATTTCAGTTGTGTGTACGTGATAGTATAATAATCCAGACATCAAATACAAAAAACACAAACTTACAAGAAAATCCTCACGACCAAACCCAAAACTCGCATTTTTTCGACTCGGAAAAGAAAAGAGCAATTATTTTCTCCGTTTTCTTTCCGTGTCTCTCTCTTCCCATTATGGCCCCCGTCATTTTTCAGGATAATCAGATTTCAATACATTTGTCACGACGCCATTCTTCTCTTTCCTCGTCCCATTGTTCCTTCAAAGTAGCACCATTAGCGAGGCAGAATTATCCAGGTGACACTGTACTCATCGAGGTAAAAATAAGTATCGTTTCGTATAATGGAGATCCTGGCCGGTGACACCCTGTGATGACAGGTGAATTATGATTAATGGCTGCGCGTTGATGGCGATGAATCTATCTCGTGTAATTATTTCATGTGAGACGGCAGTTATGGCCGCGTATTAAGCCATCATTAAAAGTCACCTAATGCATTTTTTAAGGGTTGTGTGAACTCATTTTTTTTCTTTTCTCTCTCTCTCTCTCTCTCTCTCTCCCGCCTTCCCCTCCCCGACGGTTAGCGGGAAGGACGTCGTTTTCTATCGAGACTCCCGTTTTCTGTTGCGTTCGAATTCGCCTAGAATTTTTCTTTTTTCTTTTATTTTGGCGGGATTATTAAATATGTTCGTTAAGTACCAAGGCGTGATGTCCCCACCAGGCATTGTGGTTAGTAAGTATAACGTGCTAATGCCCCCGCTTTCTCTCCGTACATATA
Organism: Penaeus vannamei; assembly: GCF_042767895.1. Lineage (NCBI taxonomy): Eukaryota > Metazoa > Arthropoda > Malacostraca > Decapoda > Penaeidae > Penaeus > Penaeus vannamei. The sequence continues at coordinate 19,767,860 of NC_091586.1, forward strand.
TTTGTTTTTATCGACTTCGGAGATGAAGCTTAATTTATTATCATCATCATCATTTTCCCGATCTCGAAATTGGTTCTGATTTATGCTACTCAATCCACATCTATCATTACAACCTCTTTATGCAATATATATAATCAGACTGTGAGTTATAACCACATTTTCAGCACAGTCTATGACCAGCTTCATGTTGACTAAACGTAACACCACCTCTATCATTATCACTACCCGAGTGGTTTGATAAATCATTTTCTAAGGTATAATTATCGATCTTTCAAATGGATTAAATATCTAGGTATGAGAGACACATCGAGCGTCTTGAGGAAGTCGGCCTCATTTGGCGAAGTATGGCAACACTGCCGAGGTGTTGCCACTTCGGAATTTAATCATGACATGACCGCTTCTGGCTTCACTCACTTAGGAGTGAATATATATATATATATATATATATATATATATATATATATATATATATATACATATATATATATATATATATATATATATATATATATATATGTGTGTGTATGTGAGTGTGTGTGTGTGTGTGTGTGTGTGTGTGTGTGTGTGTGTGTGTGTGTGTGTGTGTGTGTGTGTGTGTGTGTGTGCGTGCGTGCGTGCGTGCGTGTGTGTGTGTGTGTGTGTGTGTGTGTATTTCTCTCTATATATATATACATATACATAGATTTATATTTATATATATCTGTGTGTATATATGTATATATATACATTCATACATACACACTTTATATATATATATATATATATATATATATATATATATATATATGTATATATATATATATACACGCACACAGACACACATGTATGTACATATACATACAATCACACCCATATATACACACACATATACATAGATATGTCGAAGGAAAGGGAGATTCGTTGCTTCCAAAACCTACCAAGGTCTTTCCTTCGGCGGACACGCACAAGTGACCTTTGCCCTGAGAACGCCGATCCCAATGACCCCGAGGAAACGACCGCGTGCTGCCCTGTTCTTGCCTCCGCGAATATTAAAAAATAAAAATGAATAACTGAATAGTCAAGACGATGAGAGATGATTGTTATCTATTTTTAGTTTAATTTAGTTTTTTTTTATTTGTTTATTTATATTTTATTTTTTTTATCTGCATCATCAAATAAAAGGCTTTTAATAAGTTTTCGTGTCTTTCGCTCCATCTTCAGTGATCTGTAGGAGACAAAGAGTAAAATCAGTGTGCGAAATTGAATAAATGGCATAAGTTTATCAATAGTTATCAGAATTAATATCAGTTACCAAAATTGATATCAAACTTTGTTGTTAACCCTTCATGAGGACGAATGTTACAAAAATATATATAAGTATAATTAAACATCTTAATGCTTCACCTGTACAGAGTAGAATCTAAACATGAAATGACAAACACACGCACGAGCACACGCAAACAACTAATATAGAAGGAAAAAAACACACACAAAAACATGATAGTCACGAGGGAAGCAAACCTATGTTAGCAGAACAGCTTGTTCGGTGACTAGCTTGTGTGGAGTTGAATGGCTGTTAAGAGCATTGTTAATGACCTCTAAAGGCGCATTTTGCATGTACAAGGATCCTGAAACAAGGTCAGATCTGTTGGGAGTAGATTGAATTTTTTTAAAGTCTTTCTAAGTTCTAAGTGTACGGATGATATTGTGTTTGTGACTAGTGTTGAATTGTATAGAAAACTGGTTTATTGGGAGGAAAGTCAGATCTTATAGACATAGCCATATGTTTTGAAATACGGTGTTTAAACGAGAGGTGGATTCATCATACTTGGAACTACGGCTTGTATAAGGAAATAATTAAAGAATGTGAGAACGTATTTCTATGGGTGGTGCGTCCTTTCTGAGGTAAGTGCTTACGGGGGGGGGGTGACTTTGGGAATACAAAATTAAGCTTTATTTATGTGAATGAGTCTTTCAGTACTTTTACTTGTTTGCGAGTGCTGAAGTATGGTTTCAAACTTATTGAGATTATCACTCCAAGGTAAGGTAGTTTGATATACTTTATTTCTTTAGATGAGGCGGGTATGCCGTCTTCAATGGTCATTTTTTGAGCTTAAGAAATTTCAAATTTAAAGAATACAATGCCAGGTTAATAATTCGTTTCAAGTAGTTCGCGGAGGGGGGGGGGGGGGTAGAGGTATTTCATTCTTGAATATCTAAGCGGTACAGATGTTCAGAGCCCAATTAGGTTAAGTCCGAATACAGTTGATTTAGTAGTTATGTAGTGTATTACTTACGGTCCTATCACACTACCACCTTTTCCGTTTTTTTTCCGTTTCGTGTGAATTTTTCGAGTGTAAATGGACTGACCTAACCACACTACCAAAGCAACAAAAATAGTACCCATAAAACAAGACATGGCACCACCGAGTGAGGTCCTGGGAATCACACGTGCGTTCTCGTACATATCACGTTCTTTTAAGAAACATAATCATTAACTCCTGTTTACATAAACTGTTTCTATCTAATTTGTCAATAAAGAAACATTTTATTTATATAGAACCTCCGTAGCACAAGATAAAGACGGTAATCAGCCATGAGGAAACGGCTAATGACATGCGATATTTGCCAAAAAAAAATCCCAAAATCAGACGGAAACGCAAAAAAAAATGATAATAATAATAATAATAAATATAAAAAAATAATAATAAGATAATAATAATAAAAGTTGTTAGTGTGATACGGCTTTTAATGAAATTTATCCCGTGAAGGTTGGCCAGCGGTAAACGGCGGTGCAGAAGCGGGACATTTCGCCTTGTAATTAAGGGCGCTTAAAGTAGGTAATTGGGTGACTTAGTTCCCCTTTGCACTGAACCTGATACTGGGGCGATGCCTGTTCATGGTGAGAAATTTTTTGAACGTGGGATTACTTCTTGAAGAACGTGAAGTGAAGGGTGAAGTCCTGCTTCCGATTTTCCTTATATGGTTATGTTTCTGACGAGGACAATCTACGACTGAAATGGTGTGTAGATAGAAAGGTAGATGGATAGGTCGATCTAGATAGGTAGATAGATCGATCTAGGTAGGTAGATAGATCGATCTAGGTAGGTAGATAGATCGATCTAGATAGGTAGATATATAGATCGATATACAGGTAGAAAGATCGATAATTAGGTATTTAGAAAGAGCTATATATTTATGATATATATGCATACATATATACGTACATACTTTTACATACATGACATACATACATTCAAATATTGTGTCACATGTGTAAGGCATGAATATGTGTTTTACATCTATATACAGTTTTTTTTCGGTATTCATTCATTTACCGCAAACTAAATTAGAATTGTGTACAAGGAAAGAAAGATCTAATGATAAAATAAGAAAATAATATAGTTACACTCTAAATTTTTTTTTTAGATATTTAGATATTCGATATTTCGTGTCCCCCTCCTTCCTTTCTCCTTCTCTCCATTCCCCTCCCTTCCCTCTTACTTCTTCTCTCCTTCTCTCTTCTTCGGCTTCTGCATCCATCCTTCTTATTTTCCTCTCCTTTTTTCCCCTATTTTCTCTTGTTTTTTTCCTTATTTCCCATTCTTCTTATCCTCTTTTCCTCACTATTCCCTCCTTCCTTTTCTCTCCCTTTTTCCTACCCTCCCCTGCCTTCTCCTCCCTCTTCCTCTTCCCCTTCCATCATTCCTCCATTTCCCTTTCCCCATCTCCTATCCCACCCCTCCCCCCTTTCCTCTCCCCCACTCCCCTCCCCCCTCCCTCCCCCTCCACTCCTCCCCCCCACCCCCTTCTCCTTCATTAATTCCAACTCCTCCCTTTATTAACGACAAAACTTAGACTCCCATAAGTGGAGAAGTCTCGCTAAGTGGGACCAACTCCACATAATTCAAACATTAACGCAAGCTCATTAATTTAACACGGTGTAAGGAGAGGGGAGAGGGGAGGGAGGAGGAGGGGAGAGGAGAGGGGAGGGAGGAGGGAGGTGGGGGGAAGGGGGAGATGTGGGAGGGGGGAGGAGAGAGGAGAGGGGAGGGGAGGGAGGAGGGGAGAGGAGGGGAGAGGAGGGAGGAGCAGAGGAGGGAAGAGGTAGGTGGAGGGGAGAAGAGGGAGGAGGGAGGAGATGTGGAGGAGAGGGAGAGGGAAGAGAGGAAGAAGAGGGGAGAGGAGAGGAGGAGGAGGGGAGAGGAGGGAGAGTGAAGAAGGAGAGAGAGAAGTTAGGGAGGAGGGAAGGGAGAGGAGGAGAGAAGAGTAGAAGAGAGAGAGAGGAAAGAAAGGAGACTTGAGTAGAGAAAGGTGGGGTAGGGGGAGGGGGAAAGGGGGAGTGAGAAGTGAAGGAAAGAGGGAGGGAGTTTGAGAATAAGAAAGAGGGGAAGGGGGGCGAGGGACAGAGGGGGAGGGGGAGGAGGGAGGGGGGAAGGGGAAGATATGGGGAGAAAAGAGGAGGGACGAATTGGGGAAGAAATAGAAGGGAAGGGAGGGAAAAGGGAGGTGGAGAAATTGAAGAACAAAAAGGGAAAAGGGGAAAAAATAAGATAATGACATGTGAAGAGAAGAGAGGAAAAGAAGCAAGAGAGAAGTTAGAGAGAAAAAAGAGTGCTAGAGAGTAGGGAGTGAAAGAAAAGAAACAAGAAGAAAGAAGGAAAAAGAAAGAGAAGAGAGTGAGACAAAAAGAGAAAGAAGATAAAGTAGGAGTTAGAATCAGAAAGAAGAGGGGAAAAGGGGAGATAAAAGAGAAAGAAAGAGAGAGGGGAGAAGAACAGGAGACAAACAGCATAACACATAACGGATCAAACCGAAACTAATAACAGGAAAAGTGATAAAAAAGGAAAAAGGAAAAAAAAAACATATATAATAATTTCTCATCTCTTCACCCTGTCAGTTTGGCCAAAGTCAATCACTATTCATAAAGTAGGCTCATATAAAGTGTCCATTATCCAATAACCATTAACTCCCATATTTCCCTTACGCTAAAAACGGCTGCCATACACCCCCTAGCTCCGTGCGCGCGTAATGGGAATCGACCCTTATGGCGGGGGGTCATAAGGTCGAGTATCGCGCGCGCCAGGACCCTAATGGAAAATCAAATGTTAGCTGCCTAAATTCGTAATTCCATGGTCCATATGGCAGCAAACACAATCACTCTGGCACCAAGGCAGATCTTGCCCCTCTCTGGCCCTCCCTCTCTCCCCTCTCTGGCCCTCCCTCTCTCCCCTCTCTGGCCCTCCCTCTCTCCCCTCTCTGGCCCTCCCTCTCTCCCCTCTCTACCTACCCTCTCTCCCCTCTCATGGCCCTCCCTCTCTCTCCCTCTCTCTGGCCCTCCTCCCTCTCTCCCTCTCTGGCCCTCCCTCTCTCCCTCTCTAGGCCCTCCCTCTCTCCCCCTCTCTGGCCCCCTCCCTCTCTCCTCTCTGGCCCTCCCTCTCTCCCCTCTCTGGCCCTCCCTCTCTCCCCTCTCTGGCCCTCCCTCTCTCCCCTCTCTGGCCCTCCCTCTCTCCCCTCTCTGGCCCTCCCTCTCTCCCCTCTCTGGCCCTCCCTCTCTCCCCTCTCTGGCCCTTCCTCTCTCCCCTCTGGCCCTCCCTGGCCCTCTCTGACCCTCCCTCTCTCCCCTCTCTGGCCCCTCCCTCTCTCCCCCTCTCTGGCCCCCTCCCTCTCTCCCCTCTCTGGCCCTCCCTCTCTCCCTTCCTCTGGCCCTCCTCTCTCTCCCCTCTCTGGCCCTCCCTCTCTCCCCTCTCTGGCCTCTCCCTCTCTCCCCTCTCTGGACCCTCCCGCTGGTGTATCTTCCCCAACCTTTCCTCCCCTTTTCTCCATCTCCCTCTCTCCTCGCTGTATCTTCCCCAGCCTTCCCCCTCCTCCTTCTCCTTCTCCCTTATCCTCGCTATATTTCCCCAATCTTCCCCTATCCTCTCTCCCTTTCCCTCTCTCCCTGCTGTATTTTCCCCAACTTTCCCTCCCTCTCTCTCCTCCCTCCCTCGCTTTATCTTCCCCAGCCTTCCCTTCCCCTCTCCCCTCACTCCTTCGCTACACCTTCCCCAACCCTCCCTCCCTCTCTCCCTCCCCCGTTACATCTTCCCCATGCCTCCCTCCCCTCTCCTTCCTCCCTTCCCGCTACCACCTACTCTTTCCCTTTCTCCTCCTCCTCCTCCCTCCCTCTCCTAACCCCGCCACACCTTCCCCAACACCCCCTTCTTTTTCTCCCCTTCCCCATATGGCAGCAAACACAATCCCCCTCTTCCTTCCCCAATCCCTTTCCCCCTCCCCCTCCCCCTCCCTCCTCCGCTGCACCTTCCCCAATCCTCTCCTGCAAATCTCTCCCTCTCAACTTCCCCCTCCCCTTTCCCACTTCCCACCCATATTTTCTCTTCTATTCCCTACTTTCATAGTTTCTCCTTTCTCCTCCTCTTCTTTTCTCTTTTCTTATAATTTTCCCTATTTTCTCTTCTTTTCTCCGTCTTCATCCCTTCTTTATTTTCCTTTCCCTCTTCCTTTTTCTTCCTTTTTTCTACTTTTCTTCTGAGTTTTCTCTCTTTTTCCTCGTATTTTACCTATCTTCTGTTTCTTTTTTCTGTTCTGCTTTCTATATTTCGTTCTCCTCCTCCTCTTCCTCCATCTCTTCTTCCTCCTCCTCCTCCTCTTCTTCTTCCATCTCTTCTTCCTCCTCCTCCTCCTCTCTCCCTCCCCTAACAACCCCCTTTTCCTCCTCTTCCTCCTTTCTCCTCCTCGTCTTTTTCATCTCTTCCTCTTCCTTCTTTTCTTCCTCCTCTTCCTTCTCTTCCTCTTCTTTTCCTCCCTCCTCCTCTTCCTTCTTTTCCTCTTCATCCTCTTATTTTCCTCTTCCTCCTCTTCCTCCTCTTCCTCCCACAACAAGTGCCAAACGTACCCCCTCCACAGTGCCAACCGTGGAAGACTGTATCCCCTTATGACACCTGGACGAAAGTGTCACCCCCTCCTCCCCTTCTCCCCTCCTTCCCTCCTCCCTTCCTGCGTCCCTTTCCCCCTTCCCCCTTGCTCTTCTCACCTTTATCCTCCACTCCCTATCTCCCTCGCTCCCCTTCCCTCCCTTCGCAACCCTCTTCTCCCTTCCCCATCCCCTCCCTCTCCTGATCCCCCTCCCCTTCCCTCTCCACACCCTCTTCACCATCCCCCTCCCTTCCCTACCCTTCTTCCCCCTCCCTTCCCCTCTTCACTCATCCCCTCCCCATACCTCTCCATTCTTCTCCCCTCCCCTTCCCCACTCCCTTCCCTTCTCCCCTCCTCCCCCTCCCACCTCCCCCCCTCCTCGCCGCCATCTTGTCAGTCCGCGAACGAGGTCCCTCTCGACCTGATGACCGGGGCCTCCTCGATCGCCTCCCCCCCCCCCCCCCCCCCGGATTCAATACCCCCGGGAGAGTGGGATCCCGATCCTCTTTCGTTTATTATAGACTATAGGGTGTTTTCGGCGGCGGAGGGGGTGGGGTGGGGGTGGGGGGAGGGGGGGAGGGGAGGGGGGGATTTCAACACGGGGCGCGCGAAACACTCGTCTGTTTGCAAATGGGTGGGAGGGGTGGGAGGGGATGGGGGTGGAGGGTGGAGGGTGGAGGGGGAGGATGGGATGGGATAGGAGGGAGGGGGAGGATGGGAGGGATAGAGGGTGGGGGAGGATGGGATGGAAGAGGATGGGGATGGAGGATGGAGGGTGGATGGGGAGAGGGATAGGGGAGGGGGATGTTAAGGGATGGGGGTGGAGGATGGAGGGTAGGGATGGGGAGATGGGAGAGGGCAGGGGGTGGAAGGGAGGAGGGGAGAGGTGTGAGGTGGAAAGGATAGGTAAGGGTCGTGGGGAGGGGATAGGGATGGGAACTGAAAAGAAGAGGAAGGGATGGGGAAGAGAGAGAGGGAGAGAGAGAGAAAGAGAAAGAAAGAAAGAAAGAAAAAAGAAAGAAAGAAAGAGAGAGAGAGAGAGAGAGAGAGAGAGAGAGAGAGAGAGAGAGAGAGAGAGAGAGAGAGAGAGAGAGAGAGAGAGAGAGAGAGAGAGAGTGAGTAAGAGAGAGAGAGAGGAGGATAAGGAGGAAGAGGTACGAGAGGGGAAGAGGGGAAGAGGGAGGGGGAGGAGAGGAAAGGGCGTTTCAGCACTCATGTTTATGGATGTGAGGAGGGGGAGGGGGGAGGGGAGGGACAAGGGAGAGCAAAGGGAGATAGGGAGGGGAGGGGGTGAGAGAGGCCAAGGGGAAGGGAGGGAAAGGGGGAGGAGTTAGGGAGAGGAGTAAGGGGAAGCCGAGGGGGAGAGGGGGAGGAGGGGGTTGGGAGGTGGGGGTTGGGGGTGATACACGGCCTCTCGCTCGCTCGGAAATACATTGTGATTTATTTATGAAACTCGAAGCGATCTCCCCACGTGTCTGTGTCTTCACGTTGATGATACATCGACTGTGTGTGTGTTTGTTTGTGTGTTTGGGTTTGGGCTTGTGGGTGTGTGTGTTTGGGTTTGTGTGTGTGTGTGTGTGTGTTTGGGTTTGTGTGTGTTTGGGTTTGTGTGTGTTTGGGTTTGTGTGTGTGTGTGTGTGTTTGTGTGTTTGGGTAAGTGTGTGTGTGTGTGTGTGTGTGTGTGTGTGTGTGTTTGGGTTTGTGTGTGTGTTTGGGTTTGTGTGTGTTTGGGTTTGTGTGTGTGTTTGGGTTTGTGTGTGTTTGGGTTTGTGTGTGTGTTTGGGTTTGTGTGTGTGTGTGTGTGTTGTGTGTGTGTTTGGGTTTGTGTGTGTTTGGGTTTGTGTGTGTGTGTGTGTTTGGGTTTGTGTGTGTTGTTGTTGTTGTGTTTGTTTGGGTTTGTGTGTCTTGTTTGGGTTTGTGTGTGCGTGTGGTTGGGTTTGTGTGTGTGTGTGTGTGTGTGTGTGTGTGTGTGAGTGTATGTGTGTATGGGTTTGTGTGTTTGTTTGTTTGTTTGGGTTTGTGTGTGTTTTGTGTGTTTGGGTTTGTGTGTGTTTTTTGTGTGTTTGGGTTTGTGTGTGTTTTGTGTGTGTTTGGGTTTGTGTGTGTGTGTGTGTGTGTGTGTGTGTGAGTGTATGTGTGTATGGGTTTATGTGTGTTTTGTGTGTGTGTTTGGGTTTGTGTGTGTGTGTGTTTGGGTTTGTGTGTGTGTTTGTGTGTGTTTTGTGTGTGTGTTTGGGTTTGTGTGTGTGTGTGTTTGGGTTTGTGTGTGTGTGCGTGTGTCTGGGTTTGTGTGTGTTTGGGTTTGTGGGTGTGTGCGTGTGTCTGAGTTTGTGTGTGTTTGGGTTTGTGGGTGTGTGCGTGTGTCTGAGTTTGTGTGTGTGTGTGTGTGTGTGTTTGTGGTTGTGTGCACGTGTGTATATGTGTGTGTTTGTGTTTGTGTGCGTGTGTGTGTGTGCGTGTGTGTGTTTGGGTTTGTGTGTGTGTGTTTGGGTTTGTGTTTGAGTGTGTGTGTGTGTGTTTGGGTTTGTGTGTGTGTGTGTGTGTGTTTGGGTTTGTGTGTGTTTGGGTTTGTGTGTGTGTATGTGTGTGTGTTTGGTTTGTGTGTGTGTGTGTGTGTGCGTGTGCGTGAGTGCGTGTGTGCGTGTGTGTGTTTGTGCATATGTGTGTGTGTGTGTGTGTGTGTGTGAGAGAGAGAGAGAGAGAGAGAGAGAGAGAGAGAAGGAGAGTGTGAGAAGAGAAAATTAAACACTCTTACACACATACCCAAAGAGAGATAGAGAGAGAGGGGGGGTTATAAGAAGAAGTAGAAGAAGAGTAAGAAGGAGAGAGAGAGAGAGAATGAGAAGAGAGAAGAGAAGAGAGGGGGAAACAATGAGATAGATCTAACCAGACAGATAGAGAGAACTCAAAAGACTAAGAAAGATAAAAACGTATCACAAAGAAAAAAAAAACAAAAAAAAAACAGAGAACTAAACAAAAAACAAGTAAACAAACAAACAAACACAAACAAAAACACACCACACACCGGTTTTTCTCAACGACTTGCATTCACACCAAGACAGAGATCGCTGCGTAACCGACCGCAACACACGAAGCTACTTATAAACACTTATGCACTTTCACTTCACTTTCATTGATTTCACTTATAGGAGTTACTATTAAATCTGATGTACGATCTTATGTGAATTAAAGACGACTGTTTGCATTGAGAGAAATCTGTTAGTTGAGTATGTTATATTATGATGTAATTTGTGATTTGTGAAGATTCAGTGTTGTTTAGGTTTTGGGGAGCAGACACATGTACACGCACATACGCATGCACGCACGCATTGACGCACGCACGCACGTACGGACGCACACACGCACGTACGGACGCACGCACACGTACGCAAGCACGGACGGACGCACACGCACACACACACACACACACACACACACACACACACACACACACACACACACACACACACACACACACACACACACACACACACACACACACACGCACACACACACACACACGAATTCCTCCGCCTCCCCCTTCCCATCCCATACACTCACCTCCCCCTCCCCTCACTCCCCCACTCATACAACCCTCATCCTTCCCTCACCCCCACCCCCACACCCCCGCCGCACGCAAATAAAACCACAGCAATTACCCACCCTCCCCCCTTTCCCCTCCTTCCCCCACCTCCCCCTATAAGCCCCCCTCCCCTCCCCCCCCCCGCAAACCGAATTCTCACCCTAATGTTCTCCGATTTCCCCTCAGATTCTGGTCCATCAAACAAATCCGTAACCACTCTCTTGAGACTGCCGAGTGAGGGGTGAGGGGAGTCGATGGGGAGAGTGAGGGGAGATGAGGGTTGGAGGGGAGATGAGGGGAGAGGAGAGGAGGAGGGGAGATGGAGGAAGGTTGGTGGAGAGAGCAGGGAGAGAGGGGTTGGAGGAGAGGGGAGAGTGAGAGGAGATGAGGGTTGGAGGCGAGAGAGGGGAGGAGGAGGAGAGGGGGAAGAGGGAGGGAGAGGAGATGAGGGTTGGAGGTAAGAGAGGGGAGAGGGGAGGAGAGGGGGAAGAGGGGAGGGAGGGAGATGAAAGGAAGGTTGGTGGGGAGAGAAGGGAGAGAGGGGTTGGAGGGGAGAGAGGGGAGATGGGAGGAGGGGCGAGAGGGGAGGAGGAGGAGGAGGGTTGGTGAGAAGAGAGGGGAGAGGGAGGGGGATTGGAAGGGAGAGGGGGAGGGAAGGAGAGGGAGAGGGGAGGAGGAGGGTTAGAGGGGAGAGGGAGAAGAGGAGAGTTGGAGGGGAGAGGGAGAGGAAGAGAATTAAGAGGAAGAAGCAAGAGAAGCATAAGGAGGGGAAAAGGAAACAGGAAAGGGGGGGGAGTAGAGAGAACCGCTAAATATATGGAATAGAGAGGAGATCGGAGGGAGGAGAGGGGAGGGGAGAGGGGAGGGATAGAGGAACCCAGACGGACAATCAATACCCACCCTAACGCCCTTGGGATGTAAGGGTGATGGGAGATGATGGATAGATAAGGGTAATGCTGATGAAATGTCAAGGTGATGAAGTAAGGGAGACAAGATGGCGGCTCTCGAGGGAAGCGGTGGCGCCATCTATGCGTATTTGCCGCGCGGGAAAGAAAAAGGCGCCAAAAAAAGTAGATAAATAAAATGGAGGGGAAAATAGATGATGATTTGGTTCGTTATATGGTCATTAT
>NC_091586.1:19784466-19789466 GCF_042767895.1 Penaeus vannamei
TAGGGGTGGGGGGAGGGGGAGGTGTTATCCCACGTAATTTGATTTTCACGACGGAATTACGCACGTTGTTTCGGTTGTCTGTTTGCTTGTTTTTTGTATTATTGATACTGAACATATATATATGTATATATTGACGTATATATATACATCTATATACATATATATATATATATATATATATATATATATATATATATATATATGTTTATGTTTATATATATGTGTGTATTTATGCATGTATGTATGTGTGTGTGTGTTTACATATGCAGTATGTATATGAAATACAAATAATTTAAAAATTATAAGAAAAGGCATACAACAGTACATGTAATCCGTAAAAAATACAAGAAAAAACGAAACACGCCACACACACATACACACACACACACACACACACACACAGAAAGACAAATTACCCGACAAACGCATAATCTTTAACAAGGACATCGCTCTGTTGGCCCGAATCAACAAAGAAAACAAAGCCCACCCCTATGGCAACACCGAAATCCCCCCTCCCCTTCCCCCCTCTCTCCCCCCACCCCCAAATTACACACATTGTCGCTAATCATAATTCCCGCCTAATAATAATTTACACCCATGCATGGTCGCTCCGGAGGCCAAATAAATAGCCTACAGGAAGCTAATGAAATGCCTACTAGCTATTATAGGATTTATTACCCGTAGATTCGTTGTTTCTTTTCTTCCTTTCCTACTTATTTCTCTTTTTTTTTTTTTCTTTTCCTTTCGTGTCACGGAAATGTCCCCGTTTTCTATGCGTGACGGGGAGACTGAGCTATTAACGATACAACTGACTTCTTGCTTTTCATTATCTATGGCGGTGTCTTTGTGGTATTGATGGGTAGAAGGGAAGGAGGGAAGGGAGGGAGAGGGAAGGAAAAGGGAAGAAGGGAGGGAGGGAAAGAAGGAAGGTAGGGAGAGAGGGAAGGGAGGGAGGGAGAAGGAAGGAAAAGGGAAGAAGGGAGGGAGGGAAGGAGGGAAGGGAGGGAGAGGGAAGGAAAAAGGAAGGAGGAAGGAGAGGGAGGGGCAAGGAAGGAAAGAAGGGGAAAATAGGTAAAGAGGGAGGATAGGGAGGGGGGGAAGGAAGGAACGATGATATATATATATATATATATATATATATATATATATATATATATATATATATATATATATACATATACGCACAAATAAAATCACAGAAACACACAAAGAAAAAAAATCATCAGAAACTTCCCTTCAATTCATCCAAGTTATTAATTATGCCATTAACTAACAATAGAGGAGGTGATGTATGTCCGCGCCTCGAGACAGCACAAACACAGCCCATAAAAGCTGGCAAAGAAACTAGTTCGTTTGTGCCACGGGGTTCATAAATTGTTCTGTGAAGCTGGATGTCCTTGCAGGTGTATGTTTATGCGCGGGTATGTGTACATTAGCATACGAACGCACTTTCAAATACGCACACACAAATGCATATACGCACACATAAACGTTTACGCATATGCACATACATAAACACAAACACGTGTACACACCCACACAATCACACTAACACACACACACACACACACACACACACACACACACACACACACACACACACACACACACACACACACACACACACACACACACACACACACACGCACACACACAGACATAATGTATATATGATGTAGATAAATCCAAGTATATATACATATACACATATGTTGATATATATATATATATATATATATATATATATATATATATATATATATATATATATATATATATATATATATATATATATATATATATATATATATATATATATATATATATATGCGTGTACCTGTATATGCATGTATGTGCACCAACAAATTAAAACATACACAAGTCACTGCATACATAGACACTCACACAAAAACAAACAAACAACCGCATTTACATAAAAACATACATACACACCCACCTACACACATACTCACATAGTTGACGCACACGAACACGCATCTGTCGGCATGAGCTTAACACGCACAAGGAATAAAGGCAGGCAGTGTACCCGTTCAGTCCATCTATTTGTTCCTCGATTTAATTGTACCCAGATAGAGAACGTGTGAGAAAATTGGAAAAAAGAGATATTGGGGGAGAGAAAGGGGGAGGAGGGGGAGAAGGGAGAGATGGGGAGAGGGGGAAGAGGGAGAGAGGGTGGTGGGGGAGAGGGAAAGGGGGAGAAGGGAAGATAAGGGGAGAGGGATCGAAGGTGGTGGGAGAGAGAGAGAGAGAGAGAGAGAGAGAGAGAGAGAGAGAGAGAGAGAGAGAGAGAGAGAGAGAGAGAGAGAGAGAGAGAGAGCACACAAACAAACACACACACAAACAATAAAAAAGAACACAAACAGACACACAAACCTTTCACACGGATAATCCACGCACATCTCCCCCAACCCACAAGGCCCACCGCGTCTCCGCCAGCAATAAATTCACACCAAACCATCAAAATATTTAGCCCCGCGCCCGATCTCCGAAACACGATTATTCTACGGGGTCACTTTACTGCATCCGCGCATTACTGAAACAAATTGATTTTATGTCCTTACGGATGCCTCTCCATCGCTTAATCGCCCTCCCCCGGCCCCTGAAATTCACACAGAGCCTCACTGCGGGCGTCTTTCCCACCATTAGGGCGTAATTAACTTGCAAATTCAGGTATCATTTTTATTGAGCGGGCTTGAAAAGGCGTATCAGATACGGGGAGCGCGCGTTCGGACGGCAGGGAGCGGCGCGGTCTTCGGGATAGGTTGTCGAGGTGGATATTTTGCCTTTTTTTTTGTTAGAAAGGGACGTTTTGTTTTTGTTTTTGGTTCTGAATATATGTCTTTTTTAAATACTTTTTCTGGTCGTTATTTTGAAAATCATTGTCGTAAGTATGATTTATGATATGTATTAAGCGTTAATAAAATGTAGCATTATGTACGATATCGAAAAGGACAATTAAGATGATGATAAACAATAAAAACAATAACCAACAATATCAACATCTCCACCGCTTCCACTTCCCATCCTCATCCAAAGCAACAACCTCATTGTTCAATATAAACAAAATAAAGAACCGAATAAAGAAGGAACCGGTCATCCGACGCTTTAGCCGCGCAAGGATCGAGACGCGGCCTATGTCCCGAACGTGGCGATGTGCTTGTGATAACTCGAGCCTTTTGTTGTCCATTGTTTGGCTCCAACCCCGCCCATTTCACGCCCATCCCGCCCACCACCTCCACACCCGCGCCCTCACACCCGTCACTGATGAACCCCGCTAAGTAGAATTAGGAACGGTGATTACTCTGTTTGTTGGGGGGTGGGGGAGGGGGGGACAAAGTGATTTTTTATTCTTTTTCCTTTTTTTCCCTAAGTTGGGGGGCGGGGATACGAAAGAAAATATGGGAAATTAAAAAAAAAATAAACAAAAACGAACTATTAAAATATTTTACCCCCAAAACACCGATAAAACAAACAAAGTTCAAATAATCAAGAAGTGACAACAATCCAGGACCGTTATTCTAACCGTCATTTTTTTTTTTTTTTTTCGAACGGCCGGTTAACTTCACCCGATGATAAATGGCTTCGGCCGCTGTGAAATGATTACGTATGACTATCGCTTGATTTGAATATTGCAAAAGCGATAGTGTTTTTCCGTAGCGAGGGAGGAGCGCCGAGACTAATGGTGCAGTTACGTAGACAAATATGGATACATAATGTGAGAAAATAGTCGGATGGTGGGATGGGAAAGGGCCAATAAATAGGGCGCGTAATAACAAACAATCGACGTGCTATAGATTTGATAAATGGTGAAATGGCTAATCGCATGGATAAGAAATAGACGTACATGATTGCATACGTACATAGATACAGACATGCACATATAATACATATATACATTTGTATATATATATATATATATATATATATATATATGTATATATATATATACATATATATATACATATATACATATATATATCTATATAGCTATATCTATATCTATATATATATATATGTGTATGTATGTATGTATGTATACATATATATATATATATATATATATATATATATATGTATATATATATATATATATATATATATATATATATATATATGCATATGTGTATATATACATATATGTACATATATATATATATATATATATATATATATATATATATATATTTTTTTTTATATACATATATGTTTGTATATATATTTATATACATATATATATATATATATATATATATATATATATATATATATATATATATATATTTATATATATACATATATATATACATATATATATATATATATATATATATATATATATATATATATACGCACACACATTATGTACATACGTATAGATATACTTTTTTTTCTTTTTTTATGAGGGGGGAGGGGGGAGGCATGTGAAAGTAGGTATTCAAAATTTTCTTTCTTCTTTTTCCTTTTCCTTTTTGTTTTTATTCACAAAGGACTGAAAGTTACAGGAAGTTGAATAAAAGTCTCTTGGCTAATAAATTTAAAGCAAAAATAGATTAATGTGGATATTAAAAGCTCGCCAAAGTACAAGAGCCGAAGAAAAGGAGAGTAAAAGGTGGAAGCTAAAAAGAAAATAAATGAATAGATAATTGATATATAAAGATAATGAGAGTAATAATGATGATCCATGGACATAGGAAACGTGAAAATAATCATAGATAAATAGATATGTAGGTAGATAGATAGATATGTAGGTAGGTTGAGTGACAGATAGATATGTTAGGTAGATAGATAGATTGATATATATATATATAGGCCAGTAGCTAGGTAGATAATATATAGATAGAATGGTAAAAAAATAATAATAAATAAATAAATAGATAAATAGATAAAATAAATAAAACAAATCAGACAATGACAAAATTCAAAAATGCATTTCATACACACCAAGCTATGGGCACAGCACGTGGTCTCTGTTCCTTTTG
>NC_091586.1:19801966-19804466 GCF_042767895.1 Penaeus vannamei
GGCCTCCAACCCCCTCTACCCTCCCCTCTCTTCCTCCTCTCCTTCCCTCCCCCCTCCATTTCCTCGTCCCTTTCCCTTCCTCCCTCCTTCCCTCCCCTAACACCTTTCATCACCCCTACCCTTCCCCCCAACCTTACTCCCTCTTCGCCCCCCTCTATTTCCCCCCCCCCCCTCCTGTATTTCCTCCTCCCTCTTACATAAACCCTTATCCCCTCCCCTCCATCTTCCATCCCCTACCTCCCTACCATCGTCCTTCCCCTTCCATATTCCCTCCCCACTTCCCCCTCCTCTATTTCCCCCTTCCCCTTCCCTACCCCTCCCTCCATAAACCCCTCTCCTCCATCTTCCCCCCCCCCACTATCTCTCCCTCCATCTTTCCACATCCCTTCTCCATATACCCCCTTACTCCTTCCCTTCATCCTCCACCTCCTCCCCCTCCTCCTCCTGCTCCCCTCCTCCTCCATATCCCTCCCATACCCCCACCCCTCCTCCTCCATATCCTCCTCCCCCATCCTACCTTCCCCCTCCCTTCCTCTCCCTCCCTCCCTCCCTCCACCCCCCTCCTCCTCCCTCCTCCTCCTCCTCCCCCCTCCCCCCATACACTCAACACGCACTCAGCCAATCATTAAATCCCGCCGAATAAACACGGCAGTAACACCGATAAAAGCCTAAATAAACGGAATAATTGCGTTCGAGGCCCAGGCACCCAGGCGGAGGTGAACGCGCGGTTGAGGGAAGGGCGGGCTTAGGGTGTCTGTTTACCACCCTCTCCCCCCCCCCCTCTCTCTCTCTCGTTCGCTCTCTGTATCTCGTTCTCTCTCTCGCTCGCTCGCTCGTTCGCTCTCTGTATCTCGTTCTCTCTCTATCTCTTTCTCTTTCTCTTTCTCTTTCTCTCTCTCTCTCTCTCTCTCTCTCTCTCTCTCTCTCTCGCTCTCTCTCTCGCTCTCTGTATCTCGTTCTCTCTCTCTCTCTCTCTCTCTCTCTCTCTCTCTCTCTCTCTCTCTCTCTCTCTCTCTCTCTCTCTCTCTCTCTCTCTCTCTCTCTCTCTCTCTCTCTCTCTCTCTCTCACTCACTCTTTCCCTTTTGATTTTTCTCTCTTTCTTTTCTTCACTTTTTCTCTCTCCTTCTTCCTTCTTTCCTTGCATCTCTCCTTTTCCTTTCTCCCCATCTCTTTCTCCCTTTTCCCTCTTTTTTCTCTCTCCTTTTCCTTTCTTCCCTTCTATCTCTCATCTTCGTTATCGATGTTCTTTTATCTTTTTCTCATCGTTTTCCTGTCCTTTGTCTTCCTTTGTTTTGCTTCTTTCTCTTCGTTTTTTTTCTCGCTTTTTCATTACTCTTGTCCGTCGTGTTTCCTTCTTTTATTTCTTTCGTTTCTATTTTTTCTTTCTTTCTTTCCGTTTCCCCTTACTTTCTTTCTCTTCTCTCTTTCTTTGCTTCGTCTTCCCTTTTACTTTTCCTCTTTCTCTCTGCCTTCTACCTTCTTCTGCTACTGTACCTTTATCATTTTTCTTCCATTCCCTTCTCCCCTTTCTTCGTCTTCCTCCCTCTCTTCTCTCTCCTCTCTCTTTCTCCTTTTCCCTCTCCCTATCTTCCCTTTTTGTTTTACTCTTTTCTCATTTCTCTTCTCTTTCTTCTCTCTCTCTCTCTCTCTCCTTCGCCATCTCTTTTATCATTTCACTTCATCTCTTTCTTCTCTCTCTCCTTCGCCCTCTCTTTTATCTTTTCTCTTCCTCTCTCTCTTTCGCCCTCTCTCTTATCTTTTCTCTTCATCTCTTTCTTCTCTCTCTCCTTTCCCCATTTTCTCTCCTTCCACTATTCTCCTTCTTCTCACTTCCAATATTTCCATTTTCTACTCTGCTCCTCCTCCTTACCACTCCTCTCCCCCCCCCCTTCCCTTTTTCCTCTCCTCGTCCCCTTCTTCACCTCCTTCCCTTCTCCTTCCTTCCCCCTCTTCCTCTCTCACTCTTCCCTCTTCCTCTTCTTCCCCCTCCTCTTCTCCCTTCCACTCCTTCTCTTCTCTTGCCCCTCTTCCCTCCTCCTTCCCCTTCCTCCTCCTCTCTTCCCTCTTCCCTTCTCATCTCCCTCCTCCCTCCCCCTCCTCTACCCTCCTCCCTCCCTTCCTCCCTCCCCTCTCCCTCCTCTTCCCTTCTCCTCCATTCCTCCTCTTCTGGCCTCCCTTCCTCCTCCTACTCCTCTCCTTCCTCCTCCCTCCTCCTACTCCTCTCCTCCCTCCTCCCTCCTCCCTCCTCCCTCCTCCCTCCTCCCTCCTCCCTCCTTTCCTCCTCTCCCCTCCCTTCCTTCCTCCCTCCCTTCCCCTCCTCAGCCTCCTCCCTCCCCCCCCCCCCATTCTCCCCTTCTTTCCGCGGATTCGCCCCGACAGCTGCCGCGTTAACCGATGCCAATAAGGCCTATCGCTGACCCACCGAAAATGGCAAAATGACTCTTATTGACAGG
This sequence comes from Penaeus vannamei, assembly GCF_042767895.1. NCBI lineage: Eukaryota > Metazoa > Arthropoda > Malacostraca > Decapoda > Penaeidae > Penaeus > Penaeus vannamei. The sequence goes on from NC_091586.1 coordinate 19,804,421, forward strand.
ACTGGATAAGGGTTGGTTTTCATTTTTTTTCTTTTCTTTTTTTATA
>NC_091586.1:19809466-19811966 GCF_042767895.1 Penaeus vannamei
ATGATGATGATAATGATAATAATGATAATGATAATGATGATAATAATGATAACAGTAGTAATAGTAATAATAATAATAATAATAATAATAATAATAATGATAATAATAATAACGATAATAAGGATAATAATAACAATGATGATAACAATTATAATAATGATAATGATAACAATAACAATAACTATAGCAACAACAACAATAACAACAGTGATACTAATGATAATGATAGTAGTAATAATATCAATAATGGTAATAATTGATAAGTAACAATGATAACAGTAATAGTAATAATAATGATGATGATACTAATAATGGTAAGGATAAAAATAATAGAAAAAATATTAATAGTGATAAAGATAATGATAAAGACAATGCTAACTCTACCATTATAATCATTATTACAATTGTAAAAGCAATAATGAAAACGATAGTTACCACAATGATAATGATGATAATGTGATCATAGTAATAGTAATAGTTATAGCTGTACCAATAGTGATAACAGTAATGATATCAAAAAGTGAAGATGATAATAATGATGATAATGACAAAGATAATGATTCTACTACAACTGCTGCTACTAAAACTATTACTTCTACTACTTCTAATGATAACAATGATAACAATTATAAGGATCATCATAACAATAGCAACAGTAGTAGCAATATTGACAATAATGTTAATAACAACAGTAATAACATCAAAATGTTACTACTATTAATGATAACAAAAATAGAAAAAACAATAATGATGATGATGATAATGATAATGATAATTGCAATGACAAGAATAAGAATGATAATGATAATGATAATACTAATGATAACGATATGACTGATAATAGTAAACAAAGAAGATATTGAAACGAATAAGAAACGAGAAGAACAAACAACAAAAAAGAGAACAAAATAACAAAAAGCGAAAGAACAAATAACAAAATCGAAGAACAGAGAGCAAAAAGATGAAGAAGAAAAAGAAGATGAAGAAAAAAAAAGCGACGAACGAAATACCAAAAAAAGAGAAGAACAAAAATAACAAAAAAGCAGAACAAATAACAAAAAAGCGAAGAACAAATAACAAAAACGAGAAGCAATAACAAAAGCAAAATAATAATAATAATAATAATAATAATAATAATAATAATAATAATAATAATAATAATAATAATAAACGGAAAAATAAGAAAAAACGAAGAACAAAAATAACAAAAAAGCAGAACAAATAACAAAAAAGCGAAGAACAAATAACAAAAACGAGAAGCAATAACAAAAGCAAAATAATAATAATAATAATAATAATAATAATAATAATAATAATAATGATAATAATAATAAGCGGAAAAATAAGAAAAAACGAAGAACAAAAATAACAAAAAAGCAGAACAAATAACAAAAAAGCGAAGAACAAATAACAAAAACGAGAAGCAACAACAAAGTCGAAGAAAAAAAAATAGCAATCGAAAAAAACAACAACAACCGAAGAACAAAAATTAACAAAAAAAGCAGAACAAATAATACCAAACCAGAAGAACAAATAACAAGATCAAAACCAGAATCAGCACGATCTCCTCGCCCCGCCCCCAAAAAAAAAAAAATCCCCCATAAATCAATCTTAATGACCGATTCTTACCATTTGATAAGTGCAAGTTGCAGAGACGCAGATAACACGTTTGGATGTTGCATAATGGTGGCAGCAGGTGTTAATAGCAGGTGTTAATGCGCGTTGCAGAGTCATCCATTTTGCCGTCTTTAATGAGCAGTTTGTCTTGGCTTTTCTTGCTCTGAATTATGGAGAAGGGGAAAAGAGGATTTTTTTTTTTTTTGGAGGGGAGGGGAGTGAGGGGGAGGGGGTGTGTGTGCGATTTATTGGCGTTATGGGGAACGGGGAAGGGGGGGAGGGGGATGTTCATGTTTTGTGGATTCTTCGACGGGTGTTTGGAATTTTTTTTTGGAGAGGGGGGGAGGGGGTCCGATTTATTGGCGTTATGGGGGGCGGGGAAAGAGGAGTGGGGAAGGGCGGTGGTGGGGATGGGGGGAGGGGGTCGACGGTGTTTGGATTTTTTTTTTTTTTTTTTTTTTTTACGTTCATGTGTTTTGCATTCCTCTTCATTCTTCTTCTTCTTTATTTTTCTTATTTCTTGTTCTGTTCCTCTCTCTCTCTCTCTGTTTTTTTTTTTTGTCTCTTTCTGTTTATTTACCTGTCTTTATCCCTATTTTTCTTTCTCTTTAAATTTTTGCTCCTGCTCTCACTTTCTATCTCTTTATTTCACTCTCACTTTCCTCTCTCTTTCTCTTTTTTTTCTCGTTCTCTTTCTTTTTCTCTTCGTATCGTTCTGTCTCTCAGCCTCTCTCTTTGTCATTGTATTGTTCATTTTTTTTCTTTCTTCTCCTTTCTTCATTCTCCCTTCTTTACTATTTTTATTTTCTTTACTCTGTGGTTTTCGTTTTGCTTTCCTCTTCCCTTCCTTTCACTTTTCTTCTCTCTATTCTCTCCTTTTCCT
>NC_091586.1:19829466-19831966 GCF_042767895.1 Penaeus vannamei
TTTCCTCTTCTCCTCTGCTCCAACCTCCTACCTCCTCCTTCCTTCCCCCTTCCCTCTTCACTTCACGCCCTCAATCCCTCAGCATCTTCCTCCTCCTCCTCCACCCACCATCCCACCCAACACCCCACCCCACCCCACCCCACCCTCAACATCTTCCACCCATCCCCCTCCCCTTCCCCTCCATCCCCCATCCCCCCCACCCCCCCCACGCAGGCGCTAGATCCGGGGACTTACGCAAATTGTCAATTTAAGGGGACAATGGGAAGTGTTACTCACGGCGGGTCTCCTGCATCCAAATTACTTACGGCGGTTCGGGTTTGTTTTGGGGTGGGGTGAGGGTGGGGTGGGGGTGGGGGGAGGTGGGGTAGGGTGCGGGGATAGGGATGAGGGGGTGAGAGGGGGGAGGGGGGCGGCGAGGGGGGGATTAGGGGATAGGGGTAGAGGGGATAAGGAGAGAGGGGGTGTGGAAGGGTAAGGGGGATTGGGGGAGTGAGGGGTTGCCCGGGGTGGGTAGGGGTTGAGGCGATGAGGAAGGGTAGGGGGTGAGGGGATGAAGGAGTGTGACGGAGTAGGGGATTGGGGGAGAGTGGGGTTAGGTGGAGAGAGGGAGGGAGTTAGTAGGCAAGGGAAGTTGGGGATGGGGGAGTGAGGGAAGGAGGATTGGAGAAGGTGAGGGAGGGTTGGGGGACAGGAAGAGGAGGAAGGATGAGTGAGTGGAGGGGGTGAGGATAGGAGGGAAGGATTCTTGGATGGAGTAGTGGCGGGGATTGGGGATAAAGGGAGAGGATTGGAAAAAGGATAGGGGATAGTAAGATGGGAGAAGACTAAGAAGGGAAAGGGGGATAAAGGGAAGAGGATTGGAGGGTAGTGGGAAGGGGAGGAGAGGGGATAGGGGTTAAAGGGAGGGATGGATTGGGTGGGTAGTAGGGGAGTGAGGATAGGGATAGGGGGAGAGGAGAGGGGAGGGGAGAGGATAGAAATGGAGGATAGAGGGATAAAAAGGGATAGAGGAATCTAAGAAGGAAGGTAGAAAGGAATAGGAAGACAGAGAGAAAAAAGAGAAAGGAGAGAAGTGCAGACGCGAAAGAAGAGATTTCAAAACGAAAAAAAAAAACAAAGAAAGAAAAAAAAAGGAGGTGAAGAAGGAACAAAGAGAAAGTGTGAAAGACCAAATGACTTGATTCTTTTTTTTCTTCTCTTTCTTTTTTCTTGTCTTTACATTTTTTCTTTCTTTTTTCCCGTTCTATGTTCCAAAAGTTGGCACACATTGCCGCTGCTGTTCGAAGAGGGAATCCAAATACCGAAGAAGGGAGAGAGAGGGAGGGGGGAGAGAGAGAGGGGAGAGGGAGGAGAGGGAGAGAAAGAGAGATGGGGGAAAGAGAGAGAAGGAGAGGGAGAGAGAGAAGGAGATAGAGAGAGGGGGAGAGGGGGAGGAGTGAAGGAAAGTGAAAGAAAGAGAGAGAGAGAGAGGGAGATGAGAGAGAGGGGGAGAGAGAGAGAGAGAGGGAGAGAGAGAGAGAGGGAAAGAGGAAGAGAGAGAGAGAGAGAGAGCGTGTGTGCGTGTGTGAGGGAGAGAAAGAGAGAAAGAAGGAAAGAGAGAGAGAAAAAGAGAGAAAGAGAGAGAGAAAGAGAGAGAGAGAGAGAGAGAGAGAGAGAAAGAGAGAGAGAGAGAGAGAGAGAGAGAGAGAGGGAGAGAGAGAGAGAGAGAGAGAGAGAAGAGAAGTAGAAAGCGAGACCGACATATGTAGACACACATAACACACATAACAACATACAAGTTAACAATACAGTCACAAGAAAAAAGTACTTGATTTAACAAAAATCGCATCACAAACAAAATGACAAGAACAACACAACAATACACAACATCGACAACAACAAAACAACAAACAAATCAAGATCCTTCAAGATCAAAATCCAAAAAACAATCACAACAACAAAAACAAGAACAACAACAACAATAAAGACACGACAAACAAACAAACAAATCCAAAAAACAACTACAACAACAAATTCTACAAACAAACAAACAAATCCAAAAAACAACCACAACAACAACCAAAGACTACAAAACAAACAAAACAAATCCCAAAAAAACAACAACAACAAAAATAACAAAAAACAACAAAAATAACAACCAGAAAACCGAAAAACAATAACCACAGCGACAACAACAAAAACCCCAAAACAACAACAAAGACAACAACAACAACAAAACCCCAAAACAACAACAAAGACAACAACAACAACAAAACCCCCAAACAAGAAAGACAACAAACAACCAAAAAAAAACAACATAACCCCCAAACAACCCCCAAACCACCACCACCACAACACCAAAAAAACCGCCCCCAGCGAGGCCGGGGTGAATCCAGGACGACAGAAGGATATGAGTAAATGATGTTTCCTTATGATGCGGCTAATGCATTAGTTCTGCGCATATGTTGGGTGGTTAGTGCGGCGCCTGAGGGGGGGAGGGGAAAGGAGGGGAGAGGAGGGG
>NC_091586.1:19839466-19844317 GCF_042767895.1 Penaeus vannamei
TTTCCCCTCTCCCTCTCCTCCCTCCTTCCCATTTTTCCCCTTTTCCTCTCCCTCTCCCGTTTCCCCTCCTCGTCTCCCTCTTTCCCCTCTTCCCTCTCCCGTTTCCCATCGTCTCCCTCTTCCTCTCCCTCTCCCGTTTCCATTCGTCTCCCTCTTCCTCTCCCTCTCCCGTTTCCCCTCTTCCCTCTCCTCCCTCTCCCGTTTCCCCTCTCCGTCTCCCCGGGGACCAATACGGCGCGGAGCCAAAGGACGAGCACTCGGCCAGAGGACAATAAAAAGATAATAAAATGATGGTAAAGAGTTAATAAAGAGGACATAAAATTTTGGAAAGGTGGCTGATGATCCCTCTGTATGCACCCGAGTCCGCGAGTCGCTACGGGTCGAGTTGCTGATTGCATATCTCGCGCGCATATATATACGGGTCGCGTAACGTAGATTTTCCTTCTCTCTCTCTCTCTTATTTTTTATGATGGTGTTCTTGCTTGGGTTTGTTTTTGTTGTTTTTTATTGTGTGTGTGTGTGTGTGTGTGTGTGTGTGTGTTTTCTTATTTTGGCGATGGGGAGGATTTGGGTTTTTTATGTTTTTGTTGTTTGTTTGTTTGTTTCTGTTTGTTTTATTTTCCTATTTTGTCGTTTCGTTTTCTTGGTTGTTTTATCCCCCTTTTCACTTTTTCTTTTTCTTTTATTTTCTTTTTTTCTCTCAACTCCTTTGTTTATTACTACCATTCTTCATTTCTCTCTCTATCTATCTGTCTATCTATTTACTTCTAATTCATTCTTTCTTCTCTATCCCTCCTCTCTCCTTTCTCCTCTTCTCTTCTCCCTCCTCCTCCCTCCCTCCTCTTCCCTTCTCTCTCTCTCCTTCTCCCTCCTCACTCCCTCCCTCCTCTTCCCTTCTCTCTCTCTCCTCTTCTCCCTCCCTCCTCCTCCCTTCTCTCTCCTCTACCCCCCTCCTCATTCCCTCCCCCCCCTCCCTCTCTCCCTCCCTCCCTCCCTTCCCGATAATAGCAAGATGTTTATCCCAAAAAGTAATAATCACACACAAAGTCCCTTTAATAATCCCATGACAGTGTAGTGTGACAAAGCCTAATACACTATACACGATACACTATACATATGTAGGGTCATATTTTCACCCCATTATACGTACATGTGTGTGTGAGTAAACTGTGTGTACGTGTTTCTGCTTTAGATGCAGGAATAAGTAGTTGGATGAGGGGGGGGGAGGGGGGGGAGGGGGAGGGTAAGAGGAAGGAGAAGGGGGATGGGGGGGAGGAAAAGAGGAGGGGCAGGGGGAGGGGAGGAGAGTTGAGGAGAAGAGGGAGGACAAGGAGGAGGAGGAGGAGGAAAGAGGGAAAGGAGAATTAAGGGTAGAAGGAGAGGAAGGAAGAGAGACAATGAGAAAGGAGAAGGAGAAGGGAGACAAAGAGAGAGGTGAAGAAGGAAAGAGAATAAGAGAAAGAAAAGAAAGAGAGAGAGAAATCAAATAACGAAAAAAAAAAAACGAAAAAAAAATCATACAAAAATTTAAAAAAAAAAAAGTAAAAGACACCGAAAAGCAAAAAATGAAAAGGGAGGAAGGAACAGGGGAGAAAGGGAGCGAAGGTGGGAGCAAGAAACCACGTGAAGATCCCGGTGAAGACATTATGCAGGTCGCGAAGACGCCATCATACGTTAGTGTCCTAGTGTCTCCATTTGTCTGCCCAAAGCGTTCCGCGAGGGGAAAGGAGGGGAGATAGGAGGGGAGGGAAGGAGGAGGGGGAGTAGGGAGGGAAGAGGGTGGAAAGGAGGAGGGAAGGAGGGAAGGAGGGAGATAGGAGAGGAAGGAGGAAGGGAGAGATGGGAGAGGAGGGAAGGAGGGGGAGATGGGAGGGAGGGAAGGGAGGGAAGATGGAGAGGGAGGAAGGAGGGGGAAGGAGGAGATATAGGAGAGGAGGGGAAGGAGGAGAGATATGAGAGGGAGGAGGGAGAGGAGAGATAGGAGAGGAGGAAGAAGGGGAGAGATGGGAGAAGGAGGGAGGGAAGTGGAGAGATAGGAGGGGAAGAGAAGGGGTGAGGGAAAGGTGAGGAGGGAAGGAAGGAGGGGGTGAGGGGAAAGGAGAGGAGATAGAGGAGAGGGACAAGAAGAAGGGAAGGAAGGGTAGATAGGGAGGGGGGGGAAAGGGGAGACTTGGGAGAGGGAGAAGGGAAAGGGGGTGAGCGGAAGGGGAGACGGAGAAGAGGAAGAAGAGGGAGATGGGGAGGGTAAGGAGGGGGCAGGATGGAGGAAATACGCATGGAAGAAGTAGAGAGGAAGAAAGAGGAGATAATTTAGAGGGGGAAGCGGAGAAAGGGAGAAGCTAAGGAGACGAGGAGAAAGACGGGAGATAAGAGTGAGAGGGGTTACGGGTGAGAGGCAGGAGAGGGGAAAAGAGGGGAAGTGAGGGCGATCCTTGAAGATTTTAGCGGGGAGAGTTGAGAAGGTGATGGGAGGGAAGAAGGGAGAAGGATGAGAGAGGGTGGGAGAGGGGGAGAAAAGGGAGGAAATAAAAGAAGCGAGAGAGAGGGAAAATGGTGATCGACTATGAGGATAGAAAAATAGAGAGAGAGAGAGGCAGAGAGAGAGAGAGAGAGAGAAGAGGGAGGGAGGGAGGAGGGAGGGAGGGAGGGAGAGAGAGGGAGGGAGGGAGGAGAGAGAGAGAGAGAGAGAGAGAGAGAGAGAGAGAGAGAGAGAGAGAGAGAGAGGGAGAGAGAGTTGGGGGTGGAGGAGAAGCAGACAGAAAAAAAGAAAGACGAAAAAGAAATTGTAATCAGGGAAAGAAACCAAAACACACAAAAGAAAAAAAGAAAAGAAAAACAAAAACAAAAAAACGAAAAAATAAAAAGAAATAATAAAAACACCCCCCCCCTCCCGCAAAAAAGAAAGAGAAAAAATAAACGGAAATAAATACACAGGATAAAGAAGAAGACCAAATAGACGAACAACAAGAACAAGATGGGGAAACCAATGGAAGAAGAGGGGAGATAAAGAGGCTGTTATGGGCCGACGTTCCAAAGGGGGGAGGGGAAGGGGAGGGGGAGAGAGAGAGTTGGCATGCCTCTTTGTAAGGGGGCCTAGAGAGGGAGAGAGAGAGAGAGAGAGGGGAGAGAGAGAGAGAGAGAGAGAGAGAGAGAGAGAGAGAGAGAGAGAGAGAGAGAGAGAGAGAGAAAACGAGACAGAGGGAGAGAGAGAGAGAGAGAACGAGATACAGAGAGCGAAAGAGCGAGAGAAAGAGAGAGAAACGAGATACAGAAAGAGAGAGAGAAAAAAAACGAGATACAAAGAGTGAGAGAGAGAAAACGAGATACAAAGAGAGCAAAAGAGAGAAGGAGAGGGAGAGGGAGAAAGAGGGGAGGGTTTTATGTTAGGCCGAGTGTATAAATTTCCGAGGATTTAAATTCGACCGCCACCCGTTGATGCGCTGAATTATTAGCTGATCTTGTGTGTTCTCCGCGGCATATATAGTGGAAGGGGGACTGAGTTGCGTGTTAATTGTTTTACTATGTTGTTCTCGTTGTTAATTGATCTTTGTCATCGTTGATGTTATCGTTATTATCATCAATGATATTATCATTAATATCATTATTGTTTAGTACTATAATTATCATTAAGGTTTTCATTATTGTTATTTTCATTATCATTATTATAAATACTACTATTCTATTGTTATTTTTATTGTTATTATCATTGTTATTATTATTATTCTCATTATCATTATTGTTATTACTATTTTTGTCATCATCATCATAATCATTATCACCATCACATCATCATTTTCATCATCATTATCATTATCATCATTATCATTATCATTATAAGTATCATTATCATCATCATTATTATCATTATCATCATCATTTTCATCATCATTATCATTATCATTATCATCATCATCATCATCATCATCATCGTTATCATTATCATTATCATCATCATCATTATCATTATCTTCATTATCATTATCAATGTTATCAATATCATCATTAATATTATCATTATTTTGATTAGCGTTATTATCATTTTCATTGTTATCATTCTCATTATCTTTATCATTATTATAATTTTGTTATCATTAATACTATTATTTTTATCGTATTAAATAGTTCTTACTATTATCATTATTATTATCGTCATTATAGGTGTTATTATCATCATCATTATAAGTGTCATTATCATCATGATCATTATCATCATCATCATTACAATCATCAAAAACGATGAAAAAAAAAAAACAGCTGTTTTCATTCGTAAGACGCAAGCAAGCTCAGTTTAGTGGAGGAAACAGCAATTCATAAGCATCGGTGTTAACCTTCCAGTGCGTTTTAAAAAATTCGGTTGTCTTTTTGTTAAGCCACAGGGAATGCAGTATTAGCATTAGGATTGAAACAGCACTTCATAAGTCCGTATTTTAAATCAGCTGGTAAAAGGAATTCCGGTGGGAATGCAAATATGGTTATTTCACAGAATATTTCTTGGTGGAGCGAACAGCAGTTCATAAGTGAGGGTGTTTACCTTACAGTTGAGATCAGCTGTTCTCGCAAGTAGACGACATTCTGGGTCTTGGATGTTAGTGGAGTAGAAACAGCAGTTCATAAGCGTTATCCTTGTTATGTTTTTTGTTATTTTCATTATCATTGTTATTAACAATACCGTTATCATAATGTTATTAGCATTATTATTATTATTGATATCATCATCATCATTGTTATTATCATTATTGTTATCATTATCATCATTATCACTATCAATATCATTGCTATTGTTGTTAGTAATGTTATTATTCATATCATTATCATTTTCATTGTCATTATCATTATTATTATCATCATCAA
>NC_091586.1:19872459-19879959 GCF_042767895.1 Penaeus vannamei
TATATATATATATATATATATATATATATATATATATATATATATATGCATATATATATTTGTATATATATATATATATATGTATATATATGTATATGTATATATATATATATATATATATATATATATATATATATATATATACATATATATATATATATATATATATATATATATATATATATATATGTATGTATATCTGCGTGTGTGTGTAGATGGATAGCTAGTTCGCACACATAAATCAAGTTGCGCGTCCGTATGTAAATAGCGCGCGCGTGCGCCCGTGTATCAAGCCACAATGCAAACAGACTCCCAACAAAAGCCGACTCGCAGCCCCGACATTGTGCGCCGCCCCGACCGCTCATCGCGACCATAACACGGCCGACCACAAAAGACGAGCCGACAGACCGCAGCTATAGAGGAACGCGCCTCCTTATCCGCCGCTTCCCCGAGCCTTCTTCCCCAACCCTTTTCACCCCCTTCCCCCCTTTCCCTTAACCCCTTTACCTTCCCCCTTTCCCTTAGCCCTTTTACCTTCCCCCTTTCACTTAACCCTTTTACCTTCCCCCTTTCCCTTAGCCCTTTTACCTTCCCCCTTTCCCTTAGCCCTTTTACCTTCCCCCTTTCCCTTAACCCTTTTACCTTCCCCCTTTCCCTTAGCCCTTTTACCTTCCCCCTTCCCCCTTCGCGCTCTCGTATCCCCCCCACCCCCACCAGCCCCCTCCCCCCCCCCCCTACCCCTCAAAGAAGGGCCTGGCTGTCCAAACAAACGCGTCCAACAAAGCCCGACGGCGTTAGAGTCGCGGGGACCGAAGCCCGCTAAGGAACAGAACCAGGTGTGCTAATTGAGGCATCAGCCAGGGAGCGGGGGGAGGGGGGGGGGCAGGGTGGGTACCGGAGGAGCTGGGGGGGGGGGGGGAGGCGGTAGGTGGGAAGGGCAGGATGAGGTGGGAGGGAGGGGGAAGGGAGGCGAGGGGTGGGTAGGTGGGTAGGAAAGGGGTAGAGGTGGGGGGTGGGGGTGAGAGAGGTGAAGAGTTACCGCTGTGTCGAGGGTTTTACTCGCCTCGTCCTGGTGAGGTCTTCATTTTCTCTCTCTCTCTCTCTCTCTCTCTCTCTCTCTCTCTCTCTCTCTCTCTCTCTCTCTCTCTCTCTCTCTCTCTCTCTCTCTCTCTCTCTCTCTCTCTCTCGCGTCCGGTCGCCGGTTTTCTTGGCCGTTCCTCGCGATGCGGAGAACGGCCAGCGCTTAAAGAACGGCGCTTACCTGCTTTTCGATTAGGATTTGTTTTCTGTTTTATATTACTTCGTATGAATGTAAATAGAGATCAATATGTTAATTAATAGATATAGATATATAGATAAATAAGAGTATGTAAATAAAGATCAATATGTTAAAGAGTAGGTATAGATAAATAAGTAGATTAATGTTATAATACGCATGCATATATATACTGATAAAGGCCGATGATCTTATATTTTTATATTTTTATAGATATTTTTATAGATATCCACTCTCGCTCGTTGGATTTCAGTGTGGCCAGAATTGGAGAAAAAAAGATATCTTTATTTCTTATAACTCGGATCTAATTTATCGGCTTATCATAATTGTTTCTCCATATTTAGATAAATAGATTATTCATATCGCTTTACATTCTCGTCTATATATTTTGCTCCTCAAATACAAATTAACGAATATATAGAAAGTAGATTCTTTACGAATATGTCTTTTACACATTTATATTACAATTATAGATAGATAGATAAATAAATAGATAGATGGATAGACAGATAGATATATAGATAGATAGATAGATAGATAGATATAGATAGATAGATATGAATATAGATATATGCAATTATGTATTTTATTTTTGATGTATTCCGATAAATATATATATTGCAGTAACCACATTTTAGGTCGTTGATTTATCCGTCACAAGATTAAATGTGAAATGTTCTGATAATGATCTTGGTGATCTGTGAGGGTAATGGGAATAATGATGATGATAATAATGACAGTGATGAATTGACGATGATTATGTTAGTCGCCAGAAGGATTATGATGATATTAATTGTTTAGATGATAATGGCGGTGGTGATGATGATACGGATGATATCAATACGATAATGATAATAATAATAATGGGTAAAGATATGATAATGATGATGAAAATAGCAATGGTTAATTATAAAAGCGAAGATACTACTATCACTGAAAAATCTCTAAAATGATGATTTTAAAAATATAGATAATGATATTGTTCTTTTATTATTTAAAAATTCATAAAATCAGGGATAACTACATGATTTTATGATACAGATGACGATACAAATAACGATAATGATAGAAATAATAATGATAATGATTATAACGATAACACTAACAATGACAATAATGACAAAGACTAAGCACAGCATCCACAACAGCAATATCAGCAGCAATAAAAGCCCCCTCTGAGCCCGCGCCCAAAGCCGCCCGCAGCGCCGCCAGCAGGAGCCCCGCGCAGGCACTCTCGGGCGGCGTCGAAGCGCAAATTCGAGATTCATCCGATCTCTAATCCCCGGAGCGAGTGCCAGAGCGGAGTGCCATGCCGAGCGCCCGCTGCTCGACGACGCGACGGCGATTTATGGCGAATTCCCGAAGCGCTGATGTGCGTCGGGGGCGCTGGTCGGTCGGTCGGTCGGTCGGTCGGTCGGTCGGTCGGTCGGTCGGTCGGTCGGTCGGTCGGTCGGTCGGTCGGACGGCGTCGCGCCTCGGTCGGATGTCGCGCGGGCTGGATGCGGAGGGGGCGGCGGCGGCCGGAGGGACGCACGGGCGCGCATCGGCGAACAAATGCTCTCGGTGTGTATATTATATATATATATATATATATATATATATATATATATATATATATATATATATATATATATATATATATATATATATATATATATATATATATATATATATATATATATATATATATATATATAAATATTTATATATATATTTATATATATATATATATATATATATATATATATATATATATATATATATATATATATATATATATATATATATATATATTTATATATATATATATATATATATATATATATATATATATATATATATATATATATATATATATATATATATATATATATATATGAATGCATTTGTATTCATATACACATATGTGTGTGTATAGATAGATATATAGACGGATATATGTGTATAGATTGATAGATAGATAGTGATATGAATATAAGTACATGTAAGCCCTTTGCTCCGTTCCCCTGCATCCTGCCCTCCGCCCGCCCCTCGCATGCCTCGCGCCCATTCCCGCCCGCGAGGCCTCCCTCCGCCGCCGAGCCGAGTGCCGCCGCGACGCCCCCACCGCACGCCCATCGCCCACAGGCCCGCCGCTCAGCATGGGTCACCGCCGCCCATTGGCTTCCCAGCCCGAATCGATGCAAATGGCGGGAGACTTTTATTTCATCGACGCTTTTGTTGGGGGGATCTTTTCGATGGGGGGAAAGGGGGGGAGGGGGAAGAGGTAGGGGGGTAATGGGGGAAGGGAAGGAGGGGTGGGATTTTTTTTTTTTTTTTTTTTTAAGGGTAAAGCCGAATTAAGAATTGAAGGGGAAAGGGAAGGGTGAAGGGAAAGAGGGTTGGGGGAGCGGTGACCCCCTTTCCCCTCCTTTTGTGATTCCCTTCCCTTAGCTTTTTGTTGAAGGAGAGAGTGACGGTGGGGAAGAGGGAGGGGGAAGAGGGAGGGGTGGGGAAGGGGGTTTATATGTATAGCAAATATTTCAAAAATTAATGCTTTTCGTTGCTTATTATTATTTAAAGATGTTAAATGTAACCGTGTTTGTTTACGAGTATGTGAACTTGGGTTTGTGTGTGCGCGTTTGTATTAGAAATAGATTTTTATTTCGATGTGCGCATATACAGAGACGCATATACTGTACACACACACACACACACACACACACACACACACACACACACACACACACGCAGCTGGGTCATTTTCATGTATTTGCAAGCGACATAAAGTTATTTATTAATTCATATAATCCATTAATCGTCTCATTTATATTTCCAAACCTCAACGATTCTCTAATAAAAAAAAATAATAATAATAATAAAATAAAAAAATAAAGTTACAAAAATTTTCTTTATATTTTGTCTTCGATTCGTTTGATATCAAAGTTCTTATCATTTATTCGGTCTTCTGACCCTTGCGAAATTGAGATTACCTCCGAATATAATTTTATTTCGTCTGTTATAAAATCAAAGGCGTTTTCCAATACACAGTGACTTGATGTTTTTATTTTAATTTTTGCGGAAAATCGGTTTTAAGAATTTTTACGCTTCGTTTCATTTTTGACAATTCAAGGAAATAATTTGATAGTGAATTTAACGTTGCCTATTGGTAAAGCTGGAAATGGTAATGATAATGAAAATAATGATTATAGTGATGATTATGATCATGATAAGTATTATTGTTGTTATTATCGCTGTTGTTTTTTATCATTATTATTATTGTTATTATTAATATTATTCTTATTAGCATTATTATTATTATTATCATCATTATTATTATTACTATTCTTATTATTACCATTATTATCATTACTGTTATTACTGTTATTTATTTATTATCATTATCATCATCATAATTAATATCATTATCATTATTATTATTATTTTCATTTATTCATTGTAGTAAAAATAACAATGCTGTAATAGTAGGAATGATTATAATAAGATAATAATGATAATATCAAGTTATTACCAATGTTATGATAATGGTTATTATCGTTATTCTTATCATTATCATTTTCCTTATTATTATTATTATCATCATTATTTTTTTTCTTCTTTTTTATTATGATTATAATAATTATCATTCATATCATTATTGCTGTTTTTATTATTGTCACAACTTCTACTACCACTACTGTCATTATTATTATTATTATCATTATTATTATTATTATTATTATTATTATTATTATTATTATCATCATCATTATCATTCTTAATATTGTTATTATTAAAATAATGATAAAGTTAATGATAATCATCATGATGATGTTAATGATAAGAATAATTATAATAATGATAATGATAAGAATAATTATAATAATGATAATAAAAATAATAATTATAATAATGATAATGAAAATAATTATAATAATGATGATGAAAATAATAATTATAATAATGATAATGAAAATGATAATTATAATAACTGAAATAATAATAAATATAATAAAGATAGCAATAATAATAACAATGATAATGTTAATAATGAAATAATAATAATAAAAATAGACAATAATAATGATAATAATAATGATAACATTAATGGCCATAGATAATGGTGATATCAGTGGCAACAATAATAATGATAATAATGATAATAATAATAATAATGATAATAATAATAATAATAATAATAATAATAATAATAATGATAATGATAATGATAATGATAATGATAATGATAATGATAATGATAATGATAATGATAATAATAATAATAATAATGATAATAATATCAACAAAAGCAATGATCATAAGAAAAATACACCAAAATCTATTATCATAACAATAAGAGTAAAAAACAAAAACGAAAGAATAAAAATGATAAAAGAAAGAGAGAAAAAAAAGTCCATAATAACAGACGAAATACAACAAGCTTTCAATATGCATTTTTTTTCTTCCGCTAAAATTTAGCGCCTTCTCCTTTTCATTAGCAGTAAAGTTAGCGGACTCCATATCGTGTTATTTGTATATTAGCTGCATCTGTATTCACGTAGCGGCAGGTTAGCAATCTTCAATATTTCTTTTTTTTTCGCTACGAATTAGCTGGGGGGTTTTCGAAATATTTTTGGGGGGGTTTCTCTCTTTCTCTTTCTCTCTGGTTCGTTCTCTTTCTCTTTGTCTCTTGTTCGATCTCTTTCTGTTTATCTGTTGGTCGCTCTCTTTCTGATTTTTCTTCGTTCTTTCTTTAGTTGTGTTCTTTCTCTCTCTCTTTCTCTCTCTTGTTAGCTCTCTCTCTTCCTCTCTCTTTCTCTCTCTTGTTCGCTCTCTCTCTTTCTCTCTCTTTCTCTCTCTTGTTCGCTCTTTCTCTCTGTTTATCTGTTGGTCGCTCTCTTTCTGATTTTTCTTCGTTCTTTCTAAAGTTGTGTTCGTTCTCTCTCTCTTTCTCTCTCTTGTTCGCTCTCTCTCTTCCTCCCTGTTTCTCTTTCTTGTTCGCTCTCTCTCTTTCTCTCTCTTGTTCGCTCTCTCTCTTTCTCTCTCATGTTCGCTCTCTCTCTTTCTCTCTCTTGTTCGCTCTCTCTCTTTCTCTCTCTTGTTCGCTCTCTCTCTTTCTCTCTCTTGTTCGCTCTCTCTCTTTCTCTCTCTTGTTCGCTCTCTCTCTTTCTCTCTCTTGTTCGCTCTCTCTCTGTTTATCTGTTGGTCGCTCTCTTTCTGATTTTTCCTCGTTCTTTCTTTAGTTGTGTTCGTTCTCTCTCTCTTTCTCTCTCTTGTTCGCTCTCTCTCTTCCTCCCTCTTTCTCTTTCTTGTTCGCTCTTTCTCTTTCTCTCTCTTGTTCGCTCTCTCTCTTTCTCTCTCTTGTTCGCTCTCTCTCTGTTTCCTGTTCGTTCTCTCTCTCTTTCTCTTGTTTCTGATTTTCTCTTTCTTATTCTTTCATCATCTTTAGTACATCCCTTTCGCTTGTTTTTCTCCGTTCAAAACTCCCCTTGCCTTTTCTTATTTCTCTCTTTCGTTCTCTCTTCCCCGCTTCCAAAAATCTTTCTTTCCCCTCCCCCACTCCTATTCTTTCTCTTTTTTATTGTTCTTTTTCCTTCTTTATCACCTTCTTTCGTGTTCCCCTGTTTCCTTATTTTCCTTCTTTATGCTTTATTTCGCGCTCCGCCCTCTCTCTCTCCCTTCCTTTTCTTCATTGCTTATTCTCTTCGCTTTTCCCCTTTTCGTCTTTCGCTTCCTCTCTTTATCCTTTACTTCCTTCGTTTCCCTTCTTTCGCATGACTTTAGTTATTTTCCTTGTTGTTTTCCTTATTTCCCTTTCCCTCCACTCTTATCCCCTCTCCCTCCCATCTTTCACCCTCTCTCTCCTCCTCTTTTCCCCTCTCCCTCTCCCTCCCCTCTGTCACCCTCTCCCTCCCTCCCCTCCTTTCCCCCTCTCCCTCCCATCCCCCTCTTTTCCCCTCTCCCTCCCTCCTTTCCCCTCTCCCATCCCCCTCTTTTCCCCTCTCCCTCCCTCCCCCTTCTTTTCCCCTCTCCCTCCCATCCCTCTCCCTCCCTTCCCCTCTCCCTCCCCCCTCTTTTCCCCTTTCTTCCCCTCTTTTCCCCTCTCCCTCCCCCCTCCCCCTCCTCTTTCCCCCTCTCTTCCCCTCTCCCATCTCCCTCTTTTCCCTCTCCCTCCCCCTCTTTTCCCCTCTCTTCCCCTCTCCCTCCCATCCCCCTCTTTTCCCCTCTCTTCCCCTCTCCCTCTC